>NW_015373944.1:1883066-1923803 GCF_001272555.1 Dufourea novaeangliae | reverse complement strand
GAGTGTTGCGAGCGGTGTGTCCATTAAGAAGAGGAAAGAAAAATGAGAATACAGGTGTGCGCGACAGGTGCGCTTTCGCGAGAAGAAGTGAAATTATGGCGAACTGCACTTCGCCCCCGTGCCGTGAAATATTTCTCTCCGTCATGCTTTTCAATTTTCATGCAGAAGGGAAAAAGAGAGAGAAAGAGAGCAGCTCGTTCTCCCCAGAGAGAATTTTTTTACCTGCCGTACACGTATGTTTTTAAATGAAGTACATACTTAAGGAATAGGTTCGATGAAATATGATACTTAATGGAAAGAAATAGAATGTTTAAAATGTCGAAGATTTTCTTTCAATTGAATTAATTACCGAGAAGTTTTGTTTTCTTGCGGTTTATTTGAATGTACAGGATAACGAAGTTTTGTGTCGGATCCTTTGTGAATATCATAGATAAAAGAAATTTTATTCCCAGCTTTGAAAAATGAATCTCTGACAAACACGAATTTACGTAATCATCTACACAGTGTAATAACAACTGAGTAAATATGAGAATTCATTACGTTCAAAATATCAAGTTTCGTATTCAGTTTCAGCATTTCGGAACATGAGCACACTCATTGTATGTATACAGGTTCGTTGATTACTGCCAATTTACTGATATAATGAACTCTGGTAATTCGAATGATATGGAATCTGAATGGAATCTTTCACGATGATATCGGTATTGTTTCACGGATCCTCGAGTATTCATGACCCAATTATTAAATATCCTGAAATTAAAAAGGGAACGTAAACGTTGTAAATATGTTTTGCGTACAACAACAATACACATCGTTTTATATGTTCTTTGCATCAATTCTTTTTTCTTCTGTGTTCGCTTCTTTTCTGTAATTATGAAATAAAATAGCACGTTATTTGAACTAATATTTCAAATGATATTATTTTAGAAGTGCCCAGGACTGGTTACGCGTGCAATTAGAAGTAATAGGACATGGCTAGTGTGTCTGGTCATTGTATTCCGTTTCTACTCACTCCCATAATGAATACACGCGTTTCTGATTAATTTTCAAATTCGATTTTCTCGGAAAAAAGAAACTAATCAGTGAACGACAAAATTTAATTCCACATTTATCTTTTTATTTCTTCATAAAGAACTCACATCGTGTCCGCTTCTACATATTACAGTAAATTGTCGATGAGTGTTCGAAGGTTCTTCAACACTGACAAGGAGAGGTCCTCAGGTGTAACGATGGTTTTTTATTGAGGACAGTGATAGAGCTTGAAATTCAGAAGCCAATGATATTTGTTTCAGCCGCATATGGCCATTAGTTTTTGAAATATTGAAGAAAGTGTTCGAACAGTCATCGAGGATTTACTGTATTCTTCCGTACCCTGTATAATTTTATCAAGCTTCGTTAATGCTACATGCTCATGTTTCTATCGTAACGAAACGAGTCCTCCGATATTTTATCGTCATTGTTCGCTCGATAAATAGTTGGAAATGCTCGAAATCCAGGAATATTTCATAGAAGGTGAAAAAGCGAAAATTCCCGTGTTTTCGTTCGGACCACGCACGGATAAACTTGCCCAGCTTTCAGCGGTGTCTTCCGCTAAAAAGCGTTATATTCAGCGGGGTTTGTTAATTTTTCCGGAGCGTTAATGGGGCCACGGTATAACAGGGCGCATAACAACGTGCCTCGCTAGCCTTCAACTCGCTCCGATGAAGGTAATTATTTTCCAGGGTTTATGCAACGATCAATGCATTCCCCGGGAAACGAATACCTGTATGTGTATATTTTAAGAAGTAACATATCGGGGATGGATTGTACTCACGATCGTCTCATCGGATATAATGTCGATTAGCATCGGTGGAAATTGTATCTCTGTGTATCGAGGCAGACGTTAGGCACACTTTTAATCGAATAATACAGGGTGTTATAAAAGAAGCATTACCGTTTGTGTTTCTTCTCAAGTATTCTTTCTTGGGAATTTAAAAAAGAAAAAGTAAAGTTTTCGATTTATTATTTCTCGAGAAATTTTTCGAAAAATATCTTATAAAATTTTTAAAGTACAAAATAGAAGATTCAAGAAAATTTTGATTATAGACATCAGCCTTGTCGGTATTACAAAGTAATATACAAGAAATGTCGATCGTATCGCTAATTCAAGTTAGCAGGTAAAATTTCTTGTATTACAACAAACAGAAAGAAAGTCACTTCATAAAGAAATTTCCTCAAAAATCCATTTAGAAGGAACGATGCACTGGCGTCCGAAGAAACTAAAATTCCGTTTGGTTTTCCGAGAGTTAATATGGTTTTTGACAAAAAATGACATTTCGTACGCACAAACTTAATCATTTTTTTCGTTGAATAGCAATTCGTCGAATATTTTATTCAAATAACGCCCGCAATCCTGACACAGTTGGCTTCACGGAGTGTGCAGCAGGTAGAGAGCAGGCAGGTTTTGATGTATGACCCCTTTACCTGCTGAATTGCCCGGCGCAAATGAAGACGAATGGCGAACCGAGGGATAGAAAAAGCTCCTGAAACCATGAGAATGCTTATTCTTGCGGCGCACCAATGGCCCGAGAGAGACTTCGCCGACATATTCTGACCGGTTTCGAGGACGAGAGGACGTGTCATGTTACGAAATATCGTCTCTCTGGGGTTTGAATTTCGCGTAACACCGCAATATCAGATGGACATAGAAAACGATGAATTTCGATAGCATGCAGCAAACGAACAATTATGTTAATTTATTTCAGACGTTATATGCTTATGTGCTCAGTCAATTTAGCGGTTTATCTTTCTTGTACTATGTATACATATATGTCTTTTTTATTTTATTCGATAAAAGTATATTACTTCCGTGTATGTGGGACTTCTTAGACTGTTTGAAGAATCACGACCAATTGGTCAGATTCAACATTAATCCTTTATAGTTCCGTGTGACTTCGAAGTCACACACTGATATATCAATATTTTTTTGGTCTAATTTAAATAAATCTAATTTTAATAACCTCTCTTTGGTAACCGATGAGATTGTTTGTAGCGATTATCAGCTCTAGCTCGTGATATCGTAGTAATAATAAAATCTTTGAAAATCGTAAATTCATTATTAATTTGTCCTTAGACGTTGATATGTCTTGGTTTCACGTTACATTAATTTCTTTATGGTCAGGAAGAAAATTAGGTCTATAGAGGATTAAAATTCGAAACTAAAATAAAAGACTTTAAATTGAAATAGGACTGAACTTCATTAAAAAAACATTATTTCAGATGCTGTATAAATATAATGTTTTTAATTCATAGAAATACAGTTAACCCTCCAGAATATTGGATACCATCCGTAATTGGGGCACTTACCCTAAGGGTGAACGGGCATTAACGAAACAGGGAATACGGTGGATGAATGGAAATTTTTGTTACAGCCCGAGGGCAAGACGCAAGCCATCTGTCTCCTCCCGTAGCCGTCGTCGTTTCTCTCGTATGGAATAAGTCAGGCTTCTCTGAATTTTGCATTAGAAATTTGCATTCTACCGCGCGCAACCTACTTGCGACGAACACGAAGCTGGAGAGGGGGGGGGGTTCCTTTAAACCAACCGTTCCTGAGATTGTCTACGCGAGGCAACTTCGTTGGTTCACCGAAATCTAAGCTGACGGTTTCAAGCTTGGGCCACGAACCGCCGTTCTCCGGAATTTTAATTTTCATTCTGTTTACTCGAGTGCCGCGTTTTAACGAACACCCCTCCAACGGTCGCTGAGTTCTTTTTCTGATCCCACCTTTTTGAACCAGAAAAGATTGGAAAATTTCGAATCTTCGTGACGACCGATCAATGGAAAAAAATCGAAAAACGAAGCATTCTTATGACAGTATCAGACCTTATTGAAGTGTTAGGAAATAGTTGGTCTTACAAAGAAGAAACATGTGTTAGTAAACAAGTAGGCGATTATCGACCATTTTTAAACATACTCAGTCGTAACTTGGCATTTGTAAGTATTTTGCAATCTACTGCTCGAATATATTTATAAAACACTCACCAAGGTATGGACATTCCATTTTCCCCACAATTTCTCGTGAACAGATTGATTCCTGTAGCTGTATAACATTTCAGTGTCACTTCTAAACATTGCCAAATTCAATTGAACTTAATAAAAAATTGACAAAAAAGTATCCTGTGCTTTGAATATAATTTCGATACGTTAATTGTTATATGTCAGGAATTCACGTATTTTTCCGATAGTAACTATTGCATCGAGCTTTACATACCTTTTAGAATGTGACCCGTACACACTTTTATTTCGGGTTCGTATTGAGAGTATCGAATCCTGATTTAATTGATGCATGGATTTCGACCGATAAATCACAAAAAGAATGAAACGTTTCAATGAAAATCTCACGAATGCACATCAAATTGTGCCAAACTGTGTTCTGTCTCAAATACGGATGTATTATAGTTAGGGATAAACCGATACCGTCAAGGTATCGATAATTTTACTCATAGCTTGAATCGAAAAAAAGTATCGATACCTACGGACTGTCCGTCAGTTCGCGAACATCTACGATACTTTGCAAACACCAACGATATTTTGCAACCACCAACGATACTTTGCAAACACCCAACGATACTTTGCAAACACCCAACGATACTTTGCAACCACCAACGATACTTCGCAAACACCAACGATACTTTGCAAACACCCAACGATATTTTGCAACCACCAACGATACTTTGCAAACACCCAACGATACTTTGCAAACACCCAACGATACTTTGCAAACACCCAACGATACTTTGCAACCACCAACGATACTTCGCAAACACCAACGATACTTTGCAAACACCCAACGATATTTTGCAACCACCAACGATACTTTGCAAACACCCAACGATACTTTGCAAACACCCAACGATACTTTGCAAACACCCAACGATACTTTGCAACCACCAACGATACTTCGCAAACACCAACGATACTTTGCAAACACCCAACGATATTTTGCAACCACCAACGATACTTTGCAAACACCCAACGATACTTTGCAAACACCCAACGATACTTTGCAACCACCAACGATACTTCGCAAACACCAACGATACTTTGCAAACACCCAACGATACTTTGCAACCACCAACGATACTTTGCAAACACCCAACAATACTTTGCAAACACCCAACGATACTTCGCAACCACCAATGATACTTCGCAAACACCAACGATACTTTGCAAGCACCCAACGATACTTTGCAAACCCCCAACGATACTTTGCAAACACCAACGATACTTCGCAAACACTTACGATACCTACCTAATCCGCGTGCGATTTCATTGAAATCGGTGACAGCCAGGTGTGTGTGCAACTCTCCTTGTTAGCCGGGGAAGGTGTTGCGGTAAGTGGGACCGCGAGAGAGGTACCCGTTCATCGGTGCGTGCCAGCGAAGAAGCTCTCTCCGTCGCTTTCGAGGGGGCAACCGCGACGCGGGTCGCTTCGTCTGCACAAGCTGCAAGGCGAACCCGACTCGAGCAGCTTCATGCGAGGCCAGAAGCACGTTTATTGCTCCGATGTAGCAACGTTATTACTCGGCGAAGTGGGCCAATGTTGCCGGCTCGGCCTGGAATCGAACTGATTAAAGCGGGACCTTTTAGACAATTGAGCTTCCCTCGCGTTCCCTCCGTCGCGACCTTTTTTTTTTCTTCGTCGTTTCGCCCCGCGAAGCTTCCGTTGTAGAGATTTTAAAGTGTACAATATTCTTCGTCAGACGGCGACTTACCCCTCGTGCCTCAAGATTGACTTGAACTATCAAATTTCGAATGTAGGAATTATTATTTGGACTGGATTCAGTTTCTTTGCGGTTCGTAAAGTTTATACACAAAAATATTTCTAAAATACACTTTACATGCTTCCTTCTACCACTTCTGCACAGATTTCAATTAGATCACTTTATTAATGTAAATAATGTGATGCTGAGTGAGATTTACCGTTATAGTACAATATAAAGGATTACAATGACATACATTACAAATGACGACATCACTTTACGGTATACCTATGATAATATCTCGGAAACTGAGGCCGAGCGGCAGTAACATGTATAGGAAAAAGTTCATCAGAATGACGACCTTGACGGCGTCTTTCAAGGTCATTGAAATCGGTGAGGATGACAAACTTCTAAATAATTACTCAATTTTCATTAAAAGTATTACATATAAATATGTATTAAATAATGTTTTCTTCGTCATCACTACTAAGCGCCATTAACCGAGGACATTTTCTTTTTGACAAGATATCCTCATTCTCTGAACATTCTTCAGCATTATTTTGTATTCTATGCTGTACTTTCTCCGAAAAATCTGTTATTTCAGATTACTTGCTTTTAGCTAAGAAATCTTTATAAATTTCGTTATATGGTGCTGAGCACTTGTGAAGTGTTCATCGGTGATTTCTCTAATTTTCAAACCGCGTTGTAGGATGTCATGTTGTACGAGGGTTTTTCCAAATTCTCGAACCGTATTATACGGGAGTTACCTGTACTTTGAAAGCTCACATTGGAACCAGAACCAGGGCTTCCTAATTAAATCGGTGGCCTTGAAGAAGACCCCCCCCCCCACATCCCAGCACATTTCGCCTCGTGTCTTCAAGAAAAAAGCGACGGTATTTTCGACGGGTCGGCATGAATTCCTCGGGAATCTTCCAGCAGACCGACGATGAATCGCCCCCTGTTCCCTTATTCACGGCCGCGAGTCTCTATAACGTAATGATTCTCAACGGGCGGTCGTTTTAGGGTCAACTGAGAACGAGTAAGCGTATCTGGTGCGTGATACATACTTCCGTTCCTGCACGCGGAAAGAAAACGTGAATCGTATTGTATAACAGTATTCGGTTTGCTGAAACAAAGCGTATCCGTTCGGATCCAAACGATACGATGGCTCGGGAATGATATTTTCCCACTTTGGCCGCCATTAAACCGCTTATTCGAATAACCGGGATTACAGTTGCGGCGAAATTGCAGAGATTACGAATTAAAATTTCGATTCTTTCGATTCGACAGTACAGTCGGTCGAAAAAGTTAAAACGGAACAACTTTTTAAAAATTGGACCAGGTGCGGTTGAACTTTGAACTATATTATTATCCAATTACGTAAACTGAGATTAATTTCTTCTTTATGTATTTTTAGCGGACAATTGTTGATTGAAAATTATCCTGCGTAAAAATCGTGGTATTACGATTTTATAACTACAGGAACACGAAAACGTATTTTTCGTGCATGGGGGCTCGAATAATTCGATCGCTCAACTGTTCTCGCTACTTTTTCGATCTCGAAATTCAGCGTTATTTTGATTTATTTTGTACCAATGTAAATCGGAACAATGCGAGTAGACGTTAAAATTTACTAATTTTGTCATCTAACGATCGATCGTTTTCTGTATTTCAGATTCTACTGGGACCTCTGCATGCTCCTCCTGCTGGTAGCGAATCTGATAATTCTGCCAGTCGCCATTAGTTTTTTCAATGACGACCTGAGCACTAGGTGGATAGCCTTCAACTGCCTTTCCGACACGATATTCCTCATAGACATTGTCGTCAACTTCAGGACAGGTGAGCCAAATCCCAGAATTATCCATCAGAATCCAATCGGAATTTCCATTGGCCGCTCGAAATCAATTCTCCGCGGTATGAATAACAATAAGCCAAATATGCATTCGTCGTTTTTACCTCGTCGATAGCTTCTATGGATTTAAAAACACACGTTCCTGTGGATCAAATGTGGATATTTAAATGAATGTAGGTTTGGCTTAAATAACATTGGACACATAGCCATAAGTCCATTATTTATTTTTCATAAACTGACGGTATTCTATTAATTCGAAGCATTTCCCCAGTCATTTCACTTGGAAAAGGAGGATGCATATTTTAAAGGGATAAAGCTTTTTCATTTCCTGTTGAGAAACTTTTCCATTTCTGTGAATTTTGTCGATTACTTTTATTATAGATAGCAGGGATTGGTATCTTTTATTAAGAGCATTGTCAGAGTCCAAATTTATGGGTTTGATCGATCCGTACTGTAAAATTTTGAAACATATAACTTCTATTACCAAGAAAATGGTACAAAGTTATAGAAAATGAGGGGAATTACTTCCAGTGACACGTACTTACTGCTGGTACTTATGTAACACATTTAGACATTTTTAAGTACTTTATCAGCCACTAACAAAATACCCAACCAAATGTAGGTAGGTATAATTGTAGTAAATTGCAGGCATTATACGCTATAATTTCTCTACAAATTATTCCCAAATACTGTTAATCGGAAGTAAGTATTGATTTGTAGGCGGGTTATGAATATAAAACAGTAATATAGATTCTACCACGCGAACTGGAGGCATAAACCTCGGCAACATTTGATAACAGAAATTCCATTTCACTTCGGAATGAATTCCTCGAGCTACTTTAATACAGTTCAAGTTGCATTCAAGCTTGTTTCCATTCGAACGTACAAAAACGATGCCCAAATAGCCCATCCACCGAGCGATCAGTGAGAGCTGAACAAAAAACCCCCCGTGTACTTGGAAAACTTTGAATGACCAAACATAGTCACGAAAGAGGGTGTCTGTCATAAATCCCAAAGTAGCAGTATTAGGGACATTTACCCTATCATAAATCGTTCGAAGACCAAATAGTCGCCAGGTCATCCGCGTTCGACACCTCGAATAAAAACACGTTAACATTAATAAAGGTGTTTTCCGATTCATTGTCTGTGTACTTTGTGACCTTTTCGTCTTTCGTGCCGGGACTCAACGAGTATTTCTTCAGTTTGACCGCGATCGTGATCGAGAACGCAACTCCTCGTGAACAGAAAAGTGTGTATATGTGTGTGTGTCTCTTGTTATATATTTTTTCGTTTAATTTAATGGCTTCAGACTCCAATGCACTCGATGTAGTTTTTAATTTAAAACATTTTATCGGGCATTTTCCGCGTCAGGTTACAATCTCGCTGGAAACATAATCGGCCGTCCTCTGAAAAGAAACACCCCGAGTCTCGTCCCTTTGTTCATTTCTTCGCCGTTTCATCGCGGACTTTACCGGCACAGCATCAATCCCCCTTTCCACATCCCCTTTAATGTCAACAATTAGAACTTCTTTCTTCACGTACTTCCCCCCCGTGCTTTCCGCAGGCACTGACACTGACGGTATCTGAAAGCTGGCTCTCGGCTTCAAAGAGCCAGCTCGCAACAACATTAACTTATCTCTGCCAGCTGGAAAATGACGGGGGAAGAAAATTAGAAACCTATTGAGTTGAAAACAATATACAGGCTAGGGATGAACCAATCCAAGTAAATACAAGTAAATAATTCAGTCGATACCGAGTATTTTTTGTATCGATATTTTTATTTTTGGTTTTATTTGACTAAAACTTTTACCAACGTATTTGTGAGATTTTTCTGATTACAATGATACCAAACACGATATAATTTGAATCATATTTACTTAATGATCATTTATGACACTTAATCAATATCAATAAGTAAATATCATTCAAAATATGTTGTCTTTGGTCTTGTTTTAATCAGAAAAATATCACAAATACGTTAATAAACGTTTGATTGAGAAGTAGTAAAAAATCAAAAATTTTCAAAATCAAAATCGTTGCATTAGTTTTGTCCTATCGACACGCGGGCATGTTTCTTCGAAACAAGTAGATATCGATACTTTTGATGCGATAGTAAATAGATATCGATACTTTTGATGTGATACAAAGTAGATATCGATACGTTTGATGCGATACTAGGTAGTATCGATACTTTTGATGTGATACTAAGTAGTATCGATACTTTCGATGCGATACCAAGTAGATATCGATACTTTTTATGCGATAATAAGTAGATATCGATACTTTTGATGTGATACTAAGTAGATATCGATACTTTAAAAAACTAGAAGACATCTGTAACTCTCGAATGGGACGTGATTCGCCGTATGACAACGTGTCAGTATCCCATTCCTAGACCTTGACAAATGTATACACGTATGACAGGCCTTCAACTGGACACGACACGCGGTAATAACATTGTTCGACACGCGGTGAGCAATTCGCACCCGGCTCGTAGACGTTTCGTTATTACCAAGTGAAGGGGGGTTGGCGGAGTGGGGGCAGGAGGAGGATGAGGATTAATTTGAAACACGTTTGAGTCGGTCCCAGGAACGGGGAAATTGGGTCACGTGCCCTTCCAGCCCAACCCCTCCCGGTCTCGGTCCGATGGAACCCATTGTACGGGCTAAACCGTGTATACGTGAGCTGCGCGTCGACTCGCGATTGCCGCGAATTCTTGATCCAGATTATCGGCCGTCGACCAATATTACGTTCCGCGAGTTGCATACTAACGCCTGGATGCGCATCCAGTCGATCGAGTCGATCGGGGATGAAATATTTGTATGGTAATTTGGGGTGGGGACGGTGGTGTGAGTTATGCAGGTTCTACGGAAAGAAGTGGTCGAGCTTTGGGACCGTCGAATTAACCTGGGTGTTGTACGGTTGGTTGTTTCGATATTGTATTCTGTCGTTAACGAACAAGGGAATTTTCGACACACACCGAAAATTCCGATTTTTTTCTCTTTTCTTTAAATTCTGCAGGTTCGTATGCTGCAGCTCGATAGACGCATCGGGCAATTTTGTTGTTTCTATTGATGTTCGGTTCTTCGGAATGAGATCACTCACTGGGGTTAACACTTTTGTTCCCACTGCAGCCAACGGTATCGCGGATGCTCGTCCGGCAGGCTCACTCTCTGATTGGTTGCAATTTTTCGATAATATCTCGTTAATCAAGCCTCGGGGAACTTTTTCGCTAAGGAAAAAGTTGTTTCAAATCACCCCAGGAATCGCCTCTTTCAAGGAGTTACAACATTTTTGAGACTCCCTATATACATACGAAATTGCTAACGGGGAAACTGTGTTATGATCATTCTCTTTTTGTACCATTAATCGTGTTTTTTTATTAATCGTGTCTCTTGTTTTCAGGTATAATGCAGCAGGACAATGCCGAGCAAGTGATCCTGGACCCGAAGTTAATCGCGAAACACTACCTCAGGACTTGGTTCTTTCTCGACCTCATTTCCTCCATACCACTAGACTACATTTTCCTCATATTTAATCAAGTAAGTGCATATTAATACATCTATTCCCGGGTACACGTGTTCTTGGGTTTAATTAATTTTCCGGACTCGTTTTGGTCGCTGGACCATCCAAACTCGTTTTATGTAATTAACCTCTTTCGTGTGCACGAGCGTAGATTTCAGACATATAGGGACTGTTCCTTCGTTTCGATTAAATTTACCAAACGCGTTTGTTCGATTGGCGTAAAATATTGCAAACAGTTAGAAATCACATATTGCTTTGTTCCTCTTGAACCAATGCTTCCAGTTGATCAATACGACGATTTTCTTGTTAAAGAACTTGTCGCAGTTGCAAAATTACGCGTTTCTTTCAGCGTTCTCTTTTCTTTAAAATTTTACAAGTTCGTTTAATTTTCTTCTCAAATCGATTTTACACTACGATATATCTTTATTGAAAGTCATTCTTATGGGAAAATATAAAAAAAAAAAGAAACGGTAACGCATGCGCCGTACGTCAAGTCAGCCTTGGGGTGAGATTAACGAGAATCGCCTGTTAAATTTCAGTTTCAGGACTTTAGCGAGTCCTTCCAGATCCTGCATGCTGGCCGTGCTCTCAGGATCCTTCGACTGGCGAAACTGTTGTCGCTGGTCCGGTTACTACGGTTGTCAAGACTGGTGCGGTATGTCTCGCAATGGGAAGAGGTCTATGTGAGTGTCACCCACAAATTTCTTTCTATCGGGCACCGTTTTCATATTCTGTTTATTTTTATATATATATATTTTTTACCGTTTGTTTATGTCTCTCATTATATGAAATATACCCACAGCTCGTGTGTGATCCTTGTGTACAAAGAACGAAAGAAACGAAAAGAGAAAGCCAAAAAAAAAAAAAAAAACCAAAACCCACCCCCCCCAGAAAAAGCAAAGTAATATACAAAAACCGAACGAAAAAACGAAGAGAAAAAAAACGTTAAAGAAAGAACGAATGTACTAAGGGTGTCTCGTCGTCGTTGTCTGTCCTCGGTCAGTTTTCCAAAAAGTGACTGAACCCCATCCGTCGAGCCTCCTCAATCGAAACATCAGCCTCGCTTCCGTTTTCGCGGATCTATAACTTCTATAACTTCGACAGCGTTAGATGGGACCGAACCGCCCACAGGGTCAGTTGTTTGGACATTGCCTGCATCGCAGAGAGAGACCCCCGTCGTTGTCGCGTTCACGTTCGGAATATCGAGTCTTCGACGTGTTCACGGCGACCCTGAAGACAGAGCCATGGGGATGCGAAGGAGCCCGAAACGCAAGTCCTTCCCCATCCCCCGTGCGAGATCCATCTGCCTCGCAACGAGGATCAACATTAGCTACACGTGTTTCTGTATATATGTGTGTGTGTGTGTGGGTATGTGTGTAAACGGGTTAAAAGCTGAGAACAGGTGACCGATATAATGTCACGAGCGAATCTCTCGCGCGAGCGGTGTACCACCATTCCTTTTCTAATTGCTCAGCTTTCCTTGGAAATAGATTCGGGACTAAAGCACATCAGCAGAATCCTCTTTCTCTTCGTCAGGTGACCAGGGACAACCAACGTTGACATTCCCCAATTGGGCAATCCCCCTGAAGACGAACTTGTTGAACCCCCCCCCCCCGTGGCTCTATACGTGCCCCTTCGAGCTATACAGTAAATCCTCGATAAGTGTTGGAAGGCTCCTCGACGATGGATATTAAGTATTTTATAAACTAATTGCCATATGCAACTAAACCAAATATCATTGTTCAAACTGATTAAAAAGTCGGCGTTACACCTGGAGACCTCGCCTTGTCAGTGTGAAGAAGCCTTCGGACACTCATCAAGGATTTACTGTAGTGACAATCTAGGTGTGACCTTCTCATTTGGTGGGCTGTATGGATACCCTTTGAGGGTACAAGTCGCCAAATGTTTCTTTTGCTATATCTTCGGGCCAGTACTTATGTGGTTCCATTTACTTCCTATTACATGTTTGACACGATTTTCTGTACCCTTAAAATTTGAAATATTCTTTGCTTCATAGGATGTGAAATTATTTACGGTAAATGCGTAAAGGATCCCAATTTTCTGTTGTTTTTACGAAGTCACTATAGCTTGGAAACGTAACATACTTCAGTATCATTGAAATCGGTGAGGAGGTCAAACTTCTAAATAATTACCGGTAATTTGAAATCGTTCGTTCAAGACACGGTCTCCAGCAGTTCCGGGATTGGATTATAGGTGCACGGATCCCTCACCGCTTAGTGAGCGCGATCCTACCAAATGGCGGCTGTAACGATCCCGGTGACGGGGAATTGCTGACCGCAGCTCTCTTGAAACGGATAGAAAACCTTACAAAGAACAAATTCACGAGCAATTAGACACGGATTCTGTTAATAAACCCAGGGGAGGGGGAGATTATCGGTGTCCTGGCAACCAGTCCGTTGTGACATCACAAATTCCCCAATCATTTTTCATCCACAGGAGGCACAGAAATATTTCTAGGTTAGACCATTACTGTAACTTGCTATGTGTAAGCGATTTGCACCGTATGATAGACAATACGTGTTTGATAGCAGCAATTCCAGTAACTAACTTAGTATGTAAGCAACACGTACAGAGATTCCTCGATGAATGCGACACGAACAACGGCGTTATTCCCACCACTTGGGGGATCCCTTTCTGGGACCAATCAAAACAGAGTAACAGAAACTAAGCAAAGGCTCCGCTTCGTGAAAGAAACAAATTTATGAGGGGCTGAAAACTTTTCCGCCTTGGCACCTGACCTGAATTAGTCGAACTCATCGAGACGTTACTGTATTGTCTATCATACGACATAAATTGCTTACCCATGACAAGTTACATTGAAGGTCCAACCTAGGCGACGGTCCAAATTCGGCAACCTTCCCCTGAAAATTAATAAAAAGAAAAGATAATGTTCAATGTAGACTATTTTTGATTTTTCTCCATCTTGACACGGGTACGCTATTTTTCCTATTGAGAAACAGCAGATAATAGTAGCTGGATTTAAAATATATTGGTAACAAAAGGTATTCTTACAATTTCCTGCGAATATTACAGGCGAATCCGTGTGAATCTCATAATGGTCACCATAAAGACTAAATTATTTTTGTTTTTAGAATACCTTTCTAAAAAGGCTTTATTACAGAAGAAATAATATAATAATCTTTACGATAATCGGTTCGATGAATCATTGTTGGGTGTAGAGTTTAATAAATATCTAACAACACCGGATAATGAAATGAATTAACCCGTGCCGAATTTGGAATAATGCAAGTTTTGATGGTCAAAATCTATCGAATACAAATCTTTGATTATTACATAACATCTTTATTCACAAAAAAAAAAAATGAAATTACAAGGTTTAAATTAAAGGGTTTGGTCCACCTGGATAGGCTACCTGTTCCACTGTGCGATGGTTCATATTCGGCAAACTTCCCCTAGTAGAAGGATACCATTAACAGTAAATGAGTCTTCGTGTAAACGTGTCAATACATATATTGTTGAGAGACCTAAACAGAATGCACCTTATCTCGATGTACTGGTCGAAATAACTATGAGCATTTAACGTGTCAAAGCGGAACCTCCTATTTTCTTTGAAATCGACGGATATAATTAATCGGTCTGTTCTTCGAAACCGTTTATCGAGCTACTCTCGCGAAACGGAGGATCGTTCCAGGAAGAACGGCGAGTGTGGGCGGTTTCCACGAGAAACTACCACGTGTGTGTATCTATGTGCTGTGCAATGTCGACGGATTAACCAAAAACTGGTCGTTTAATACGCGAGCACACTCCCACGTTGCAAACAGAACCGCTCGCGCACAGTCTGATCCAGACGCTATTCGATACTACATACTGAGATTAGTCCCAGATTTTGTGTGTCTGTGCGTGTGTGTGTTCAAATTTAATCATAATCTTGACGGTTGAATACGATGTTTTAGAACAGGGACTAATATCAAAGAACAGCTTATAGGGTAAGCGATCCAATTACGTATGGTGTCCGTATTATGGAGGATTAAGTACAGAGGGTGATCAAATTATTATACCGAAAAGATTTGTCCTGAAAATATGTGAAAGAGGTAGCTTTAATTAACAATGTGTGAATATTATTGATACTTCATATATTTATTAACTACAACGTTTGGCAACATTGTGAGTAATACGTTAACACATATATCTCTTCACTTTGAAATAGAGGGTAGACAAGATGTGAACATATAAAAAAAATTAGGAAAATACATTATAATAATATACCTATTTAAATACATTCAATTCGTTCAAATCGATTGAGAATAGTCATAGGAAGACATAGAAACTTTCGCCATGTTCTTGACTGTATGGTTACGTATGCACTGTAACATTTTTGAGCCGCTATTTTTGCCAAATGACGCTTCTGGTTATACCTATACTCTGCTAAAACCCTCAACCACAACTACTTAGTATCTAAATAAGGGGTGTACAATCTTACGCGGCCCTGAATCAATTCGAGCTAGTTCTACTATCGGGACACAAGGTTTATATTTTTGTTCGGGACGGTACAAATATCCCCCTCGATTTTATACAAGAAATTAGATCTCGGGAAGTGTCCTCGACTATACCCCACTGACACGAGGCAAACATTATGATCCTTAAGTTCTGAATCCGAACCGGAGGTCTTTAGATGTGTTCTTTTTATCGATCCTCGACGACGCAGTGTAACTATTCCCCAAACACGAAAGACACTACATACAAAAAAAAAAAACAATGAAGCTACCAGGTGTATTGCGAGAACACGTTTCCGAATGGGTTTTGCAGATCCCCCTTTATCAACAGCCGGAGAGGCACTACGAGCGTCGGGCGACACCGCCCCAACCAGACCGAACCAGCAAGGTGTGCCTGCCTAGTAACCCCGAAACCACGGCCAAATGTCCAATTTCTCGATCCAAGCGTTCGTTACCATTGAACACTCAATGTTTTTTCTTACGTATAAAACTTAACTATATATATATATATATATATACAATATCTTGTAATTATATACGCCTAGATGATTATTACCTAATATTATATTTACTGTTTACGGTTGTACTGGTTATCGTTGCCGTTTCTTACTGATTAACGTGCATTAGTTCTCTTTGTTTATCTGTCGATTGATCCATTCGTTGTCGTTTTGGTTCTTTGAAGTTTATCTTTCCCCCCTTCTAGAGATCGTTGCCCCTAGTCTTGCCGTGTGTGTACACCTGTCTTGGTACCTGTTTCTGTGGTTGCGTGTTGATCCAAAAGGATACGTTTATTTGAACCCCACCGCCCGATACACTTTTCGTTTCTAGATTCCCGTATAAGAGATCGATGGCTGACCAAGAGCTTCTCGTTCTGTGGATCCTCCTGAGAATTAATTTTATTTCACTTGTTTCCCTTCTTTTTCTTCTATTTTTGATTTTTCTTTTCTCTGCTCTTTGTTCGTTAGCGATCTGTGTTGCACGATCATCTAGAGGTTGTGAAGCGATGAATGGTAATCATAGAGGATAGTATCAATTTGTTCCTTTACTCGTAACTTTGTGTATTTTCTGTATTGATTTGCATCGTGTAAAGGCCTCGTGTGGGGCGTATGTTTATCGTTTTCGGTCATGGTAATTCTTGGAAGATTGTTAGATCAATCGAGAAACGAACGGGTTACGAGATGTCGTTGAAACTTGGACGGAATTACTAGCCGGTCAGAGCTGTCCACGATCGAACTGGATCACACCAGATCTCCCTCTAGAGAAGCGACGAATAAAACCGGGAATAGGGACAACACATTTGTCCTCCTTGAGCTCTCTTCAGAGCTCATTGCGTGACAGCTCTGACCAGACGGGAGAGATTTTTGCCCTCGAAACAAGCTCTTGATCAGCCTCGACCTATAGTCCCGGTAGTCCTGGTGATGCCAAGTGTCTCACACGGATCGTGAACATCGACGTGACAAAGAAACATGAACGTTTAACCCTTTGACTGCGAATAGCGCCTATAAGAGTCCAATGCAATATGATTATTCGGTACGAACGTCTTCAGACGCTCATTGCAAGATGCTCATTCAGTGGGAATATATACAGGGTGTTCAAAAACAACCATGATACTTATACCTAGAACAATAACCGTGAGTATTGGGGGTCGGATTGGTCTGTTAGGCATAGAACATAGTTTGTGAGGTATCTCTATTTCATTCTTAGACGTACAGTCTCGTATACATCTGCCTATACCCAAATTTGCTACAGGATAGTAAGTAAATTTACTACAGGATATTGTAATAAAGGATAGAGGTACCCTCTGTAGAACTATCTCCCTTGACCCGGCTCATCTAGGATTTCCCGTATTCCGTTATCGTTCCAGGTATAGTATAGACTTCAGGTGATCCTGGACGATTATTGCTCACCTGCGCAGCAGCGATTGGCACGTTTCGTTTCCTCGAGTGCTCCGTAGCCGAAGGGTTAAACGTAAATCCTCGACACGACGAACAGACGAATCCGTTCAACAAACCAGCAAACACGGAAAAACCACATGAATCCATGTTGACACACACCTCGACCAAACTCGATCCTTGTGAAAACTCTTGGGATTTCACCTACGACACACCGTTCGCACATTTACTTGCTCGGTTCTCTAAACGCGAAGGTTCGTTCTTCTGTCAAGAGGGCAGTCCTATTAACGAAAAGGGGAATGGGGTGTCGTTCGTGTCGAAAATCAGCCACTAACGAGCGACGATCATAAACGTCGTACGGGGACAATCCAAGTCCGATGGGAGAATGGGGCCGATGACTATACGGGTGCCCCTATTCTTGGCCGATCGCCGCGTCTCCGCTCGCCTACGGCCTGACACGGACCGCGCATGTATATATTAACCGTGTTGGATCGATAGCTGGCCATTAAACGTTATTCGAGAGAAACGATTTCTGCATATGATAAAGAGATACGTCGTGTGCATGTAACTGTCTCTCCTATCCCTCTCGATCCTCCGCAATAATCACGGAGATCGGACCAGTGCACCATGATGTCAATGGTGGTGGCACATCCTTTGGGGTTGGCGGAGCACGCGTTGATGATTAAGAATAGAGTAATTCTCGGACTAAGAAGGCAGACAATGGGTCGAAAAATGGATCTATTCGGGGGAAGAAGAAAAAAGAAGAAGGGAATGGATCTAGATGGGGACAAAAGGACGAAAAGACAATGGCCTGTTAGATCCAGGGGGTTTTCGACACGACACCCCCGCCCCTGGCTCTCCCTCTCGAACATAGCTACTCCACAGACGAGAAAGTTGGTTGGACTGATCCGTAGGTATGCCTGTGAATGTTAGGTGTATATATTAACCCTATTTGCTCGACATTTTTGGCGATCTGCCCGCGTTCTCCAGTGTGTATGTGTGTGTGCTCCCGTTTTCTGTTCAATCCCTTCCTCCTCGAATTCCCCGTAACTTTTCCCCCCTTTCGAAACGACAGACTTTAAAGCCCGTTTGCATTCCGACTTATCTCCAAAGGTGCTTGCTGTTCCCTGGTTCTTTGTAGATATCTGGTATCATAAATTCAAAGAAGCTCGAAGGTTCCGTGCAACCTGTTCCTCTCGTAAACATCTATTCGCGTGCTCGGTGTTCTGAAAGCTCGGCTAGCACATAAGAGTCGTATTCTTCT
This sequence comes from Dufourea novaeangliae, assembly GCF_001272555.1. Taxonomy (NCBI): domain Eukaryota; kingdom Metazoa; phylum Arthropoda; class Insecta; order Hymenoptera; family Halictidae; genus Dufourea; species Dufourea novaeangliae. Next base: position 1,905,054 of record NW_015373944.1, on the reverse strand, counting down.
CGTGGATCGGTTGTGTTTTGCCGTTCATGGAGTCTTTCTGTAGCCTCCACGGAACGCACAGTGGGACCGAATCGTGTAAAACACTGCATTACACGAACGGAAATTTCAGTATCGGACTTCGAGGTTTTTTTTTTTAACCATCTCAGTAGAATCCTTTGGACATTAAGGAACAAGAAATCGGAAAGAAACAATTTTTTAGTTTGTTTAAACCCGGATTTTCGAACGATTTGTGCGCACACTTTTCGAGGCACCTATTCTTTGAATTAAATAATCTGACATTTGAATCGAAAACTTTTTTTTTTTTCATTTGTACCATGCTATTGTACATATACTTGATACCGAGAAATCACGGGGACATTCTATCCTTCCTGTCGTGAAAAAAAGTTTTCCCTATCTCGTGAATCTTCTCCTCGGTTCACGTCGATTTCACCGTTCGGCTTTCGTCGCAGCTTCCGGCGAGGCGTGAAATCGACGAGTGACCGGGTAATAAGGTTACTCTCTCCGAGCGGCGGCCATTTCAACGAACGGGCGCCTCGAGAACCTCCGGGCCAAAAATGGATCCTTAGGGCGACGATTAATCATAGCTGTCGCGGAGAAGTGATAAATTGCTGCCTGGTCGTCCCTAAAACGAATTCGTTTCCTCCTCCTCCTCCCTCCCCCCCCCCCCCCCCCCCCCCCCCCCCCCTTCGGTGCTTCACGATCGCGGGACACGCCCTCGCGATGGAACATGGACGATCGTTGTTTTCTTTTTAATTTTTGATACTCTGACAAGAGAGCACCCTGAATTGACAATAGCTGATTTTGACGCAACTCTGTAAGATTGTAGCTCTTATGAAAATATTGGACGCATTTTGTTTTTCTTTTCACACCCCTAACTTCGAGGGCTGTTTTCACCCCTTTCAACGTGGATAAGTGCAGCTACAAAAAAATACGTGTTAAATATTTTTATGAGAACTATAACCTCACAGAGTTGCATCAAAATCGACGATTGTCAATTCGGGATCTTCCCTTGTGAGTACGAGAAAGGGATGACAGGATCGGTTCGAAGTTACGCGTGTAGTAGCGATCGTGAATCGAATGATAAATCTTCTGATCGTTTGTTGTTTTTTTTCTTAAGGGGCAGCTATTACACAGGGTATTTTACACAATTAAACGCACAGGAAGAGGTATGTTTTCGTGGAACAGACTTTCAGTTGGGTAATGGATTTGGATCGAAAGTGAATGACCCACAAGAATCTGTCCAACTGCTGAAGAATTTCTATCAGTTTTCTTTCGTTTCTCTGCATATATTTCTGTACACGAACATCCGGTAACTGAATCGGAAATTTCGCTTCGAATACAAAACGGAGTGTTTCGCAACAGGGAGAACAGACGCTTCGATCGTAGTAATATATTTTCAATGTTTATCCCACGATTGGTTTTTATTATCGTTTTTCTTCTTTTTATTTATGTTCCTCGATGTGCACGAAACTTTGGGAAGGGATACCTAATCCAGCGCGAAACCTTGATTAAACAGCGTCCCACAATACTTCTTTTAATTTCATCGTGTCCCATTTTCATTCTCCGACTACGAGCCTCCGTTTCTTCTTTCCAAGCAGGACGAACAACGTTGGTTCTCGAGACACTTTTTCATTTCCACCGCGAAGTTCCCGCGAAATCTCGACTCCCTCCACCCCGAGCTGACATCGATCACACGGACAAAGTCGAGAAAGACACACAAATACAAACACTCACAATGCCACGGAGTCTTTATTTGAAACTTTTTTTTTCATACAACGAACAGTTTACAAGTAATTTAGGTGATAGGATTAAGCTGTGCATTATTAGCAAAACAGAAAGAAAAAATGTTATATAACATGACGTTACATAACATTTTTCATGTTATACAGCAAGTTATGTGTTATCCGTCAAGTGTGACGCCAGTATTAATAATAAGACGTGCAATGTTGTTACGTAATCTTGTGATAAGTTATGCAAACATGTTCTACAGCATGGTTCTATAACAGTTTGTTATATAACACTGTTTTGTTATGTAGTGTAGACACAGCTTAAGGTGTATCACCCTATATATCACGAATTTGTTCGTCGTAGCTGTCACGACCGCCGAATAATCGATCTTTCTCTCTCATTCACTCTTTCTCTCTCTATCTATCTATCCACTTATCTGTCTCTCTCTATCTCTATCTATCTCTCTCTGGGGCCTTTATACGAGCTTGACAAAGAGACCGCGGCTTCATGCTTCGCGCGACTGCTGGCAAACGATAAGAGCTTTGACCTGACGAATGGCTTCTTGATTTCTTACTTCTTAACTCACGAATCATCAAACTCTACTTCTTACACACTCGTTCAGCCACCCCCCCCCCCTCCCCATTGATTACCGTTACACGATTTATCCTTAAGGCATACTTTCCACTAACACGTCTCGTCATTGATGCGTCATAGACATTTGACTCTTGCAGGACACTTCCATGTAGCGACCAATCTAAAACATTGGACGTGTCTATACATACGTTCCAAAACGCATGACACACGTCTATTGTTTTACATTGGTCGCTACACAGAAGCATCCTGCAGGTGTCAAATGTCTATGACGCGTCTTTGACGAGACGTGTTAGTGGATAGTAGACCTAACGCGTCAGTTCGTCGCAACGATGATTCGTGTTTTCGCCGATAAAACACGCGCCACACAACAGAATCATACCCGCGTGTGTGCACCGTATCTCCACGACTCTCATAAAGCAAGGGACCCCAATTGTCCGACTTCGATTTTAACAGGGAGTACTTTTCCCTCCCTATGATATACCAAGTGTTGTTTTAGACGAGAACATAAAAAAGTTTGAAAGAAAATATAGACGTGTTGGTTGCCCACGGAAGGGTTGAACTAACTCTAATCAGCTGAACGGTGGGCCACACGTACGCGCACACATGGTCAAGAAGCAAAGGCCAGTGACTTAGGTCATGCCCTTCTTGACTGAGTCTGCGCATAACGGCAAATTCGTTTAACTGTTAATACCTCGGAAATGGAGCTTCAGATTACAAAACGGTAAAGGACTTTTCGATTTGTATTTGCATGAGGAATATGCATGTAGCAGATTGTCCCATCTTTTTGGGACACCCTGTATACCAAGTCTGGCCAAACATTCGCCCGTAGAGCTATATAAACAATAACACCAGCCCCCACCACTCGCTTCTGTTGTGTTGTAATCTTCGGGCAGGAGGTGCGCGCGCATGCTGACTGTCCCCACTTTCGGCTATCCCGAAGTCCCTACTCATCGTATCTTGGCGACACACGTGACGTAGTGATTATGTGTTGGGAATGGGGCAGTCACAGCATGTGCACACACCTCCTGCCCGAGGATGACAACACAACAGAAGCGTGTGGTGGGGTCTGGTATTATAGGCCTGCTGTATACCATGAACTTACAAAACCCCGTTAAAAGCAAAATCGGAGTTGGGATCCTTACCTTGTCAGCACTGTGGACGAGAATAGTGTGTCCCGTGAGACTATGCATACAAAGTACATACCATACACACACCCACACACATACAAGCGTGTCGGATACACATGGACCAGCGAAGCGACACGAAGCACCTCAGTATTTGTTCACTTCGATGTTTTTTTTCGTTCTCTTTAACTCAACGTGCCCACACACGACCCAGCGACCGAGAAGAAGATGGATAACCGCTCTGTGTGTGTGTGTGTGTGTGTGTTTATGGGAATAAGTGTGAATGAGCCCACGATATGGATTCCCTCGATCGATAGATCGATCCCGTCGGGTGAGGGGACAAAAGCGTGCGTGCAATGATCGACCAGAGTCGGGGCGTCGTCGTCTAACGGGCAGAAAACGACAAAGATAACAACGAAAAAAAAAATGGAGAAGCTAGCAAAACTAATGTGTCCCCTCCGGAAGGAGACCCCGATCACGATTCTGCATTCGGAGACGAGAACGAACGATCGCGCAGTCGAAAAGGCAAGAAAACAGGATGGATCCCGTTTCTAATCTGTGTATACGTGTGTATGTGTGTGCGCGCGCGCGTGTATGTGTCTTTTAGGAACGATGCACGCGGGAGGTCGCTGCTCCCCTGGTAGCCCGTGTCTCGCACGAAACTTTTCGCTCCAGGAAAAAAAACGAAAAGGGGGGGCATAAAAGAACGAAGGACAAGGAAAAAAAAAGGAGAACAAAGAAAGTGAATGCAAGAAGAGAAAAAAAAGTATGGAAAACGAAAACGAACGAAGGGAACTTTCGAAATCCTGTGTCGCCTTACAACCAGATCTGTTCCCTCTGTTCTCTCTTCCTTCTTTCGTCTCTGTTTCTTCATATATATACATATATATATATATACACATTTTTTTTGTCTCTCTTCTTCGTCTATACTTGTACCAACGCACATTTCTATCAACTAATAGAACCCTCCAGCCAGACCACCACACCCGTCATTCACCCAACCACCATATTCTTTTTATTTTCCATCATTTTCTCTGATTCTTCTTCTTCCTTTTCTCTGTTTTCTTGCGTTCTTCCGTTTTTCAATCTGTCTTTATCTCTCTATTTCTCATTCTTTCTCTCTCTCTCTCTCTCTCTCTCTCTCTCTCTCTCTCTCTTTTCTCAGTTCTCTATTACGAATCTCTTGATAACCCCCGGCCCCTTTTCTTACTACTACGTCTTGCTATGTCCCGCTTTCTTTTGTTTCTAGATATTGCAGAACCTACAAAAAAAACGCACTGAGCGGAGGGGGCGCCTAAGTTCTGACAATATGAGTAAAAAGAAGTCCGGTTTCAGCAAAAGCGACCTTATTTTTAAGGTAACCCGCCCTATAACGAACGCGCGCCTAGAGCCCGCGTCCACAAACGGGGGTGCGGCACGGATTTCGGAGGGGGGTGGGGAGGGTGGGTGTGTGAACCGTGCCGGTTACCCGCCCCTCGGGACCATTATCGTCCGGCCCCGTTTTCATGAGACCCCGAGTGACTGGACGCCGATACGACCCTCCGTTCGATCCTTTGTTTACCCCCGTTCGGTCGCCGATCACGCAAACCGTGAGGGACGAGAAAAGGCTCCACTTCGCGAGCTCTTTAAACGAACGTGTTCGTTGACAGTGAACCACTGAGGATCACAGGGTGGAGGGGGGGGGGCAGGATCGCGTGAATCCGATTTTTTGTGACGTGAAAAAGTTGCGTTGTCGCCGCGACAATGAGAGGGACACACACACACACACACACACACACACGCACACACGCACGCACGCACACACACGCACATAAGAGAAAGAACCGAGTATATGCGTTATACATTGTACATGCAATGTGGTGTTTCGAGTCCCCCGGCAAGCACGAACGGTGAGGCGTCGATCGAAGCGTCCAGGAAATGAAAAAACGAATAAAACGAAAAAGAATTAAAAATGGTACCTCGTGGTCGTGGTCTCAGAAATCGGGACGCGGCGGTCCGGAGGAGGATGGACGCAGGGGCTTGTTACGCTGATTGGCTCGTTGGTTTATTACAAACATTCGCTTCTACTTTCCGCCGCATTATACATTACATATATACATATATATATACCCGCAGCAATAGGCTACCGCTTCTATACATTCACCATCGGCACCCGCCTAGCGATGAGAAAGAAACCGAAAAATAGTGTGTTTCTATTCTATCTTTTTTTTGTTATGTGTGACATGTTTACGTGTATAAATATATATCGGTCGTGAGAGAGACTTTTCGTGTTCGACATGAACGGACCCGAAGCCCCTCCCGCGGAGTTTCTTACCCCATCTTGACCATTTTTTGTTCCGCCACCGGAGCTAACACGCTTCGAGAGAGATTAAGTCCCGCGACAGAAAAAAGAAATGACGGAAAAAACCTCTGCCAAATAAAAAAGGAAAGAAAAGAAAGAAGAAATGACAATAAACGACGTCGTCGGTATCGATCGTAAATCGTCCACCATACGCGAAGTACCCTCTACTTTCTTTCTCTTTCATTCTATCTCTTTCTCTCTATTTCTCTGGTTACTCTCGCCTGATTTGCTGTGTACTCTTGTATTTCTCCGAAGTTTCCAATTCTCCGTCAACCGCTTCCACACGCCCCTCCGTCGCGGATACTGTTTTGCTTCGACCGAGACCTTGTGAATTAGGCACCACCCTCCGAAGTCCACGATCCTCTAGGACCTAGAGTCTCAGAGTTTCTCGACGTGTCTACCAACCACCTCAAAAAGAAAGAAAAGAAAAAAAAAACAGAAGAAAATACCTTGGTCCCGTTTCGGAACGGTGAGGTCCGGCAAGCAGCTGAAAGAACAAGTGGCGCCGCGCAACTTTGTTTATTTTATCAGTCCACTGTCCAAAGCACTGTCTCTTGAGAACGCTTTTTTGATCGCTAGACGGTGTGCACGATCCTTTTTGGAAACGAGCGCACGTTGATTGGGCGTCCCTTCTCTGTCGCTTATGTTGCAAATCGCCGCGCGCAATTTGTCGCCGCTGTCGGGCGATGGCCAAGTGACACTACCCTCGCGGGGTGCCATTTTGACGGGCGCGAGTCGATTTGGACCCGAGACCACGTACGATAAAGTGTTCTTTGCGTCAAGCTTTTAGGGCACAGAGGATGCTGACGCGTTTCGAAGATCCATCAAACATGAATTTTTGGTTAGGGAAGTCACTTTTCGTCGAATACACAAGCTATCCGAAAATAGGTGTAAGTCCTTGAAAAGGGTGATTCTTGGGATGATTTGAAACAATTTTTTCCTTAGCCAAAAAGTTCTCCGAGGCCTTGTTAACGAGATATCAACGAAGAACCCGGGACCAATCAGAGCGAGAGTCTGCCGGTTGAGTTCCCGCGGTAGCGTTGGCTACCAATCGCAACGCGTAGCTTACACTGCCGCGGGAACTCGGCCGGCAGACTCTCGCTCTGATTGGTCGGGGTTTTTCGTTAATATCTTGTTAACGAAGCCTCGGATACCATTTTTGCTAAGGAAAAAGTTGTTTCAAATCATCCCAGGAACCCCTCATTTCAGGGAGTCGAAGCTATTTTAGGACACCCTGTATATTAAATCAACTTACTATACTAATATTCGTGAACAAGAATGGGACGAATTCGTCGTATTTCGGCACCAAGCCCTCCAGCCCACGGAACAAACGTCAGTATCCTCGAGCCTTCTCGAGAATAAAAAAAAATAAACAAACGCACGAATACAACTATAACTATACGCGTATGAAAGCAATAAAGAAACGTTTAAACAACTCGAGGGATATAGCATCCAAAGCGAACCAGGAATCCGAGGTCAGGAACGATTCGAGGCGTGTCGAGTGGCCATCGCCTACCATCATCATAAAAACCTGCCCTAGACCCCGTCTCGTAACCCCCTCTGATCCCGCCACACGTTCCCCTGTTCGAGGCGTATCGCTGTTCTTTCCCCCCTGGACGAGTAACGAAAACGGAAATGAAACGACCCAGAAAGGAAACGGAATAACAATTAGGGCGCAGCGTATGAAGAGGTAGAGAGCTCGCCGCCTACCCTTATCGCCGCTCTGCGAACGACTTTCATCCCCTGTCTCTCTATTTCTCTCTTTCTCTCTCTTCCTGACTGTCTCGCCTCCTTTCCACGCCCGTCGAGCCTCTGTTGCTTCTCGGCCAAGAAAATGCACCCCCAACCCCTTCAACCCTCATTCACGTGATGCTGTGGCTGGCTACCTGTGTGGCTGCAAACAGGCGCAGAGAAACCGAAAAAAGACCATAAAGAAACGATAACGGGCTGAAGAGGTGGCTTGCTTCGTTGCTTAGAGCCTTGGCTTTTTCGCCGCTTGATGATTGTTTGACTTGGCAGCTGACGTTCTTCTTTTTCTATTTTTTTTTTCTTTAAATTTTCTCTCTATCTCTCCCACTCTATCTCTGTATGTCTTGTACAATGTTTCTTTCTTTCCGTTTCAATGTTCTTCTTCGATTTTTCATATGATTTCTCCCTTGCTTCCGTTTTCGTTCCTCGTTCTGTTTGAGTTCTCTCACATCGATCTCTGCTACATTCTTCCTATCATCTTTTTTGATTTTCTTTTTCCATGGTTCTTCTTCTATTTTTCTTTTCCTCACGTATGTATCATCTGCGTTCCCACCCCACCCCCTCCCCCTCCCATCCGACGCTGGAATCGGGTAAATGAGAACGGTCTCTCCGGGTGGCCCCCACGATCTCTCTAATCGCGTCCAGCCTCCGTTTTCCACGTTCTTGTTTCCGCGATTTTATTCGTTTCCCGTTTTCCCCACGCACCCGTTCCTTTCGGTTTCTCGTTTACCTCCTTTCTGTTTATTCCGTTGTTTCGTGTAAACACCACAGCCGTCACCTGTGCTCACTTGTTACTTGTAGCTCCCAACAACCCCCCTATACTCCCACCCCCCTCCGACCATTCGTTGGATCATTCATGCCTGTTTACTTTTATTTCGATTAAACGTCGAGAGTCGTTTACGAACCCAGACTGTTTTTGTCCTTTTTAAATGGGACGTGTGACTCTCTCTGATCGTAGAACAGAAGGTTGGACCGTTCAGTTGTTCTACGTACATACATATGTATATCGTTCCTTTGTTGTCTCTTTCTCTCTATCTCTACCTATCTCTCTCTCTCTCTATCTGTCTGGTAATCTTTTGTTGTTGATTTTGTTTCCGTTTCGTTTTCTCTCTTCTGTTTTTGGTTTTCTGTATCGTATGTTTGGTTTTTTCGTTTGTTTTGTCTGAATGATTCAAACCATGCGTATGCATATATCCACTATGCGCGCTCTCCCATGCGTGACCAAAAAATAAACCACGTGCCATTTTCTACCAAAAAAAAAAAAAAGGGAACAAAAAAAAGCGCGCGCCAACAGACCCCGACCAAGTGAAACCATCATCATCGACTCTGATACCATAGTAGGCGCTCTGGCGGGCGCGCGCGCGCGCCCGTGTATGTGTACCGCATGACGATGTTTGTTAGTTTGTTCGTTCTATCTTGTTTTTATTGTTCTGTTGGTTGGTTTGGTTATTAATGCCAAGGTAATGTATTGATAACTAGTTGTGGTACTAGCAGTAAGATTTTTATTCATCGCCCCATTAAACACAATCACCCTCGCCCCCCCCCCCTGCCCCAAGTAATTTGTTAACCCGTAATTCTGCAGTAGAAGCAGAAACAACACCCTATCGACATTATGTGTACACCATCGACCTTGTCTGTACAACATCGACCATCATGATAAAGACGCCGTCGCGACAATCGCGTTCTTAACCCTTTCGATGTTTATGTCGAGTACATGCGTCATGAAAAAATGTAATTTCTTTGGTTTAATGACGAGCATACTGCGCCATTAAGTAAACAAAAAATTGCATTTGCTATTTAAAGTAAAATTTAGGTGAGAAATATTTGAAATTTCAACACAATTTAGACTATTTCTTGTCGAAAAAAGAATAGAAAAAAAATATAAAAAAACACGATATATACAGCAGTATAATTCACGAGGGCTGTTTGATAAGGCAGTGACCCTTTTATTAACAGATGGCCCTCAAGTCGCAAGAGTAATTTTGTTATTTTATTACAGATTCTTCTCGATTATCTTCAGAGAAATGCTTCAGACCCTCGTAAATTCGTTTTTTGCCCGAAGTCCGAGCATCGGCAATAGAAGCAAGGGGACAAAGAAGTACATATGTGCTTGACCCCCCCCCCCCAGTGGTGGGGATAGCACTTGGACAATAATCGTGTAGAACAAGCCAGACAATAATCGAGAGGAGTCTGTAGAATTTATATCAATTTTACAGTAAATTCATTTCACTCTGCTTTTGTCGAGTATACTCGTTATAGCTTATAAATAATTAAGCAAACAAGTGCACATTTTAAAAATGAAATGAAACACTTAAAGGGTTAAACAGGCGTGGATTGTCCAAGGCCCTGTGTGTATAGCGATGGGTCTGTGAACACACGGTCCAAACGTGCTTCGCGATTCTCAAACAACAAAATGTTCGACGCAAACTGTGTGTTCGGTCGTTTCGAATAGTTCGAATATTTCGAATATTTCGAACGTTTCGCAAACTAAACCGATCACTGTCCGAAGAATTTCGAACACTTTTGAATCGGTTTCTATTTACTTATCGCTACCTGTGTATTACCGGTTCACATATCCGTTTCGATCGAAATCGAATGACGATTCGTCCAGGATCTCCTCGATCCTCGCGCTTTTTTCAGCATACTCTCTCGATCCCTCGTGGCACCAATTCTCGCAAAAGTGAGAAATCTGAGCACTGGGGTCCATTTCATTGCCCGCCAATGCCCCCCCTCCCTTCTCACGCTGCATTTGTTCTTGATCGTCGCCATTTGATTTCGAAACAAAATCATTCGCGTATCATTGGATTCAGCGACATCTCCGATCGCATTGATGCATAAAAATGTCAATAAATCAAACTCAGACCTAGTCATCGGATACAATTTTGAAGAACAATTTCACAATTATTTCCAAGAATTATTTCAAACGATTAGAAAGTAAAATAACATGTTATTTGAAATAATATTTCAAATAATATCATTTGAGAAGTGCCCAGGTCTGGTTCGGAACGCGTATCACCTAGGGATTCGTGTTTGCTTTTGGGGCGCGTCCGCGAACACGTGTGCTGTGTACATACCCAACGATACGCACCTATCATCGAACCACCTGTATTACCGATCCTTAGACTCTTTAGGCCCTTGGATCGATTGGAGAGCGCAGGAAGTAACCTCGACGAGTATCGAGCTAAATTGACGCGTTTCTTTTGTTTGTTTTTTACAACGGTTAAGAAACGATTGCTTAGTTCTGTTTATGACGCCTGCAGTAGAATAATCTAAGTCGATTCACGTTTCGTGTTCCATGTCATCCGCTACTGTAAGATACTGTTGCACTAATCCGAATCTTACAGTGTTCATATTTTTCCTGTAGAAAAAAATAAAATTGCCCGGAAATACAGGAAAAATTATTCTCCGATGTAAACGATACCACGGGGCTTCGTAAATAATTTTCAGAGCGCGGCCTCGTAAAGGATAAAAACGCAAGAAAAAAAAAACGAGAGTATAGTCGGCTTCATCCGCGTTTTTGAAATTCAAATTGCGCCCCGCCTTAGATCCGAGCGGCGGTCGAATTACATGAATAATTCGCCGCTGCGAAATTTTCTCGACACGTTCGAGCGCGGAAAAAAAAATGGCGATCGTCGAAGGTTTTGTTCCGTTCTCGCGCTAATGAATCTTTAATCGGTACAATTAGATCGATTGCAATAAATCTCCTATTTGATACGTTCGATTAATTCCGTCGGTAGCGCCAGACTCGTCAATATCGAGAAGCAAATCGAAAATCGGCGCGAAGCAGCTCCTGAATGCCGGGAAAATACGTCTTTTGGGTTCGTGGAGTTCACTCGAATTAACGCTATGGATGACTGCCTAGGACTATTTCGGAATAATCGAAGTCAGTCAATTTTTTCGTGCAAGTTAACTGCACTAAATATGAGACCACATTTATATTTGAGGAGATATCGGGCAATAGAAGGGGAACAAATTAAAAATAGTTATGCTACTATATTCGTCGCTCGGGTTCTTAATTGTTCTACCTCCACTAGTCTGTAAACTGAGAAAACTATGTTTAAAATTTAGGAAGTTTAATATTACAAAAGTGAGAAAGTAGTGAAATAATCAAACACACTATAATATCTACTACTGAATAGTTATTTATTACAATATTCAACAAAATTTTATCTTATTATCAATATAAATATTTAATTGTTAGCATTCGGTATTCGCCAAAATATGTATGTACTCCTATCCGAGGCCTGCCAATTTTTCGAATTTCCACGTTCAAGAGAATATTTGTTGGAATTCGATTCCGGATGTTCGTCGTGATATCGAACAGGTGGTAGCTCGCCCTCGTCGGAGTACTTCCTGCGTTCTCCAGCTTCTTTTACTTTAGAAACGGACGTAGATTCCCATATCGTGCTTATGGCGTACTGTTCAGCCACAGAACACACAGGTTTGCTGTTGATGTTACAGTCAATCGGATCGCGATCGGCGACATGTGGCCGTCGATCGTCTGTTTAGACGCCGTGGACAGTTTCTGAACAGCCGTCCGGCCTATAAGCGGGTCTGCGAATCTTGGCCAGCAGTGCAGATTGTTGACACATACGTATATATGTATAAATATATGGAATTATAAAAATATATATATATATATATATATATATATATATATATATATATATATATACATATATAAATATACATTGTATAGGTTCATATTTTTGTTTCTTCTGTTAGAGCATACGTAGAGTAATCATTATTATAAACGTTTTTTAGGTTACGTTGACTTGTTCTTTTGTGTGCAACGTGATGCGTATTTTTCCAATGTAGCATGCTTTTTTGGACTTGTGAGAACTGAAAACCCGGAAGTATGAACAGCGAAGACTACTTAGCTGAGAAACAATACAAAGCAACACTGAAACCGTTCACGTTCAGAGCCGAATCGCGTCATCTGGTTGCGTCGAACATTCATTGCAAAAAGACTGTTTACACGGTCGAGTCCATGGAACGTCGTCTGATCACATCTGGCTCGAGTTTAGTTTCGAGTTACGTTCGAGTAACGTTCGAACGTCTGAGAATGTTTCGATTCGAATATATATGAAAAAACGGTGGTTTATAATGTTGTAGAATTGTTTCAAGATGACTCGTTTCGACTTGGACGACGGAACAATTAGGTAGTTTACAGAATGGTCTTCGGCTCAGACTCTTGGATAACAATTACTAATAATAGTTTTTGACAATGTTGTCCAGTGAATTGATTAATTTGACGCGTTTCTGTACCACACTTGCTTTACCTTTTGTTTGCTGTGTACACTACGCAACCGGAAGCTTTTGGGTAACGACAGATGTTCCTTAACCGGTGTTGTGAAGAACACACAGAACCCACGGCTGGCTGTTCGTTCGACACGAGAATAAACCGTTTGTCGTTGTTGTTGGCAGTTCCTGAATATGGCATCGGTGTTCATGCGGATTTTTAACCTGATTTGCATGATGCTCCTGATCGGCCACTGGAGTGGCTGCCTGCAATTCCTGGTTCCTATGCTCCAAGGGTTTCCTAGTAACTCATGGGTCGCCATTAACGAGTTGCAAGTAAGTATTACTTTCAACCACAAACTTCATCCAGCCTGTCAATTTACCTACCCCTTCAATGGTTGGGAAAGTATTTTCACTTTTATATCGACGGAAAGTATTTCGGTCGATGATTCTTGGTTTAGCTACTGGTCTCCGAATTTTGTTCTTTCACTGTCGCCGCCTGGCGGAGAATTTTAGAAGCTCTAGATGTTTGAATAAACAGTATCGAAAAAGTACCATGGAGTTGGTCGTTAAAAGTGTTTACAAAATAGTCGTTGTCGAATTATTCATCCCCGAGGGACGAGAGTCGTCTCTGCAGTTAAGGGTTAAAAGCCCAGGGCTTGAAATGATTCCGAAAATAACTATTTCACACTGTTATTTGCAGGTTCCAATTGAAACAGTTATGAAAAACCTTTATTCTGAATAACTGTTACATGGAAGAACCTAAATTTCAGACTATGTATATGCATAGTCTAAAATTTGGGTTCTTCGCAATTGTTTCAAGAACCTAAATCGGTATCATAACAGTTTTCATACATAGAACGAAGCTTTTTGGGAATTCCTTTGAAGCCATGGGAATAATAGTTTACAGATTTTGTTATCATAGGCAAACGTAGCACAGATGTAACGTGAGCCCAGTGACTCATGTGTCGCCGACATAATGTCTCTGCTCTGATTTTTTTTCCAGGACTCATTCTGGTTGGAACAGTACTCGTGGGCCCTTTTCAAAGCCATGTCGCACATGCTCTGCATAGGATACGGAAGGTTCCCGCCGCAGTCCTTGACCGACATGTGGCTCACGATGCTCAGCATGATCAGCGGTGCTACCTGTTACGCGCTGTTCCTCGGACACGCGACGAATCTCATTCAATCTCTCGATTCCTCGAGAAGACAATACCGCGAGAAGGTAAACAACATGTAGGAATTTGACTAACAAGAGAGGCTAACGTCAATTTTATCTATGTTGAGAAGCAAATCATAACGTCACAAAGGCGTAAGGGAGACCAGGGAGAAACGTAACAATTTGGTTTCTTTTTTTGAGTCTGTGATATTTAAATTTTATAGAATTTGTTGGTGATAACTGAGGTGTGGGAAAAATGAAATGTTTGTATAAAGATGAATGGTGACGATTGTTGGTCGATTTGCATTTGTTTAATAACAATAGTTACGTTCGTCCCGTGTCATCCCCAAATCCCTTTCGCGATTCCGACATCAAAAGTCCTCGAAGGAACGTACCAGAAATTAATCGTCTGTCTTGCTCGCAACATCAGGTGAAGCAAGTGGAGGAATACATGGCCTACCGGAAGTTACCGCGCGAAATGAGACAGAGGATCACGGAGTACTTCGAGCACCGTTACCAAGGGAAATTCTTCGACGAGGAATTGATTCTCGGCGAGTTGTCGGAGAAACTGAGAGAAGTACGCCGAACGGGAACAACCTGGCTTCACCCAGAGTTGTGTCCGCTCGATCCCTTTGTCGCGACACGTTCTACTCTCTTTTTCGTATTTTTTCTGTTTCGCTATTTCAGGACGTGATCAACTACAACTGCAGATCGCTGGTCGCCTCCGTGCCGTTCTTCGCCAATGCCGATTCGAACTTCGTTTCGGACGTCGTCACGAAACTTAGATACGAGGTCTTCCAACCAGGTATAACACCGAATCGTCGTTTTTCGTTTCTTCGCCGAGAATGTTCTATCCCTCCTTCCCTCCTCGTTGCATCGACATTACAGGACATAATCATTAATCGCATCTTGTTAAGAGGCGCCGCGAAGAGAACAGATCCACGTAACAGTCTCTTAAGTGAACTAAATTGAGGCCACAGAAAAACTGTACACGGTCTTCGAAACCATGAGTCACCTACGTTCTATCTCTGTTCCGTTGGCATTTTGATCGGTTCAGCTGGTTCGGCCGATTCGTCGGAATTTCCAAGACAACGATATGCGACGATCTCTGGATCATTCGCTGACAACGACCATTTCCCTGTAATGCACAGAAATTGCGGTTGTAGTTTCGATTAATGATACCGAAACCGTTCCATTGATTCCAGTCAGAAAATTATGATACCGTATCGAATAGAACCGAAAAATAGAATAGAATCTTTTTAAATATCATTAACATGTATCGTTATCAAAACTTACTACCAAGTACCTAAAATTTCGATACCATTCGATACTTCCCATTTGACTGCTTTAGTATCGAATCGTTCGAATATCATTAACGTGTATCAGTATCGAAACATGTTACCAAATACCTAAAATTTCGATATCTTTCGATACTTTCCATTTGTGTACTTTAGTATCGAACTGTTCGAATGATAGTCAACACGTATCGGTATCGAGATTGTCATAGATCGTAGAACAAGAACATGACGCCTGGTGGGGGCGGGCGGTGGTTGAACGTTTCAGGTGACATCATCATCAAGGAAGGCACGATCGGATCGAAAATGTATTTCATCCAAGAGGGAATAGTCGATATCGTGATGGCGAGCGGGGAGGTCGCGACCTCGCTCTCTGATGGCTCGTATTTCGGCGAGATTTGCCTGCTGACGAACGCGAGGAGGGTCGCATCGGTCCGCGCGGAGACCTACTGCAATCTCTTCAGCCTCTCGGTGGATCATTTCAACGCCGTATTGGACCAGTATCCGTTAATGCGCAGAACGATGGAGAGCGTTGCCGCCGAGAGGTATAAGCTTTGGTTAGGTTTGTTCTATCGAGTTGGTGTGCTACTAGATGTCAATCATCACTCCCCACCTCCATGTCGACTTTTTTTGAGCATTGTGTACTGTCCGACCGCGCCGCTGTTTCTCGAGTATCAATCATTCTTCTTGCTGTCCGAGCATTATGTCATGGTCAAAGGCTTCTCTTCTTTCTCTTTAACATTGTTACTCAATATATATTATAATTTCCTCTTTGTACCGCGCTGATTCTCGAACTCGATGTGCTTGTTTTCTTACATACACATTTACACGACACAGAATGATACTTTGCGCCGGTATATGTTATACGTATACACATATATATGTATGTATGTGCGGGGTGTACCACGTGAGTGTCGCCGCGAAATTTTGAGAATTTCCTTGAACTCTTGTCCGGGAATGATAATATGGTAAAAATATGGTAAATGTTAAAGAAACAAAATTGTAATATCACGTTATTCAAAACCAAATATTTCTTTGGTCGTATGCAAATAATTTGGGAATCAATGGGTTGAATATTGTTTGACTTTTGTTTATTGCGATTGTTAGTTTGGTGTCGGTTCACGGAAATTCCAGAAGTTTCGTCGCGACGGAGCGACACACTGTACATACATACAGTAAAAAAAAAACGAACGAATATGAGAACACTCGTGTTTTTCTACGTGACAGTGCAGAATCTTTTGGGGGAGAAAGTTTTACAACGAGAGAGCGCACTAACTTGCGAACAATGGGACGCGTATCTATCGGATACGCGTTCGTAATGAGTTGAGAGGGTTAAAAACGAACAAAATATTTTTGTTCTTGTTCCTTTTTCTTTTTCTTTTTTTATTCTCTGTTCGAAATCTCCGTTCCACGTTTCGGGGCGTACCCCGTCGAACTTACGCGGGTTTATACATAATGCGATCCGGTCGATATTGCCGTGTGATACATCGCGACAGAATATACTTATATTTCTACACTCTCGACACATTCACTACATAATAATGTTATATTGATAAGTTTGCATAACATACTTTATAAATCAGTTGGATTCTCTTTTGCTGCGTCGCTGCGGAGTCACATTTATCGTCCCGCGACAGTCACGTCGGGCATCTTTCAAAATGCAAATATTATATCAAAATTGAATATTGATGTTCTTTCAGTCGGAACGGAGTCGAACAGGAAAAATAAAATATTTCTGGGTGGAAATTATACGAAGGTGTCATAGCTAAAATGGTTACAAGCTGTGTTTTCTTCGGGGCTGGTTAAAAGTAGCGTAAGAAATATTTCCTTTCTAGTGATTACTGTAAGATATTAGAGTTCTTACATGTCTCAGTCAGCTCCAAAGGAAAAATATATCTACTGAAATGTCACTTTCATGCTAGGGAAAAATTTAGAACGAAAACAAATAAGATTATCCTTGCATTTTTTTAATATTATTTATAAGTAGTTCAACAAATAGGTGAATTTGGTTATGTATATTGTATTTACTAAAGAAAAAGTCCCTATAGGTAGCTTAACTTATTCGGCTGTCAAAGTAGGATGTTACCCATTAAAAAAGATGGAGGACAAAACATTTCTTTTCATCCTCTATACCGAGGTCACATAACGCACGGTAACAAATCAAAAAGTCTCGAAGGAAACACATACAGGGTGTTCCAAAATAGTTGTAAGTCCTTGAAGGGGTGATTCCTGAGATGATTTGAAACAAATGTTTCGTTAAGGAAAAAGGTTGTTCCCAATTACCCCAGGAATCACCCCTTTCAAGGATTTACGCCTATTTTAAGACAACCTGTATAGGTACATGTGACTCTTTATCCGACACACTTTGTATATTCGATAAAGAGACCCACACATAATCTTTATAGACATTTACGAATATACATATAATATACGGAAACCGGTGATAAGAACACTATTGGAGCCGATCCAAACGATGGCTCGCGCGTTCTCCACGTCTCTAATATTCAATTCGGGATGTGACTCTGCGCGACGCCTTTCAAAGCTGTTGACTTCCTTTTACCCAATCTTGTACCACCTCACATTGTAAAACCTTTAGCGGTGCAAGTGGTAATTAGAGCAAATAATACAACTCTGTTGCTAGTCGTGGCGGGATAATAATCATTTCTGGGTTAGGGTAAACCTGTCTGTACTGCTAAACGGTTTGTAAGTCTAAACATTCTGTTGTGAGTAATCGTGGGTCGTGTTCCGTGCGACATTCCCTACGCTTAATTATGCTCTCGTTGTAGGTTGAACAAAATTGGTAAGAACCCAAACCTGGTGGCCCATCGGGAGGAGGATCTTGGCAGCGAGTCAAAAACGATAAACGCTGTCGTGAACGCGCTCGCGGAGCAGGCCGCACACGCCAGCGGCAGCGAAGAATCGGTAAATACAGTTCTCCGACGATATTGTTTGAAAATATGAAATATGAACCGTTCTCGTTGCTTCGAATTCGACATCGATAATCGATCGAAACGATCCTTTGATAAAATATCTTATTTGAGACGTATTGTCCCGTCGGTCTCGAAAAGATTAAAGAAACACTCATCCCATAGAAACGACGGTAGACGACGTTAGACGGGCATTTAACAGCGACACATCGGTTGTCTACAATAGAAAATATTCTTTTTCAGGTGCACAGCATGGAGCTGAGAACCCTTCCAGGTCGCCTGTTACCCAGACCGAAGTCTGAGAACAATTTCGCGAGCCAAGAGCTCTCCAGGGAGGGACGAAAGATCTTCCACAAGAGCGACACGTTCCACAAGGACTCGTATCAATGACGACACTCGTTATACTAGCATACAGAGAGATATTAAAACGGCTCCATGCGAAGAGAAGGAAGAAAGAAAGTCGGTGGTGGTATGCGCGCACCCCGTCGATCGGATCAATTTGGCCGTAGGGCTGTCTTTTTAAGCCCGGATTCTGGACGCTAACTCTAGTGAAGCAAGTCTATACATAGATATACGCAATGCCAAGTAGTCCTCTAGCGATCGGTTTCTAGCGCCTTCTTATATTAACCGTGACGGCAACGTTTGTCCAGAATCCGCGCGTGAAACCCGTGGGCCCGGGGCCAAAATTGGTCAGACTTCTCCAATGGCGACACAGGTGTGATCGTGGATCCGGGGTTTAAACCGGCCGTCCCGTATCACGGCGAATAAAAACTCGATTTCAAGAGCAATAAAATAGGCGACCGAAATACACAAACCACTACGGGATGCGTAGGAACCGAGGTGGGTCTGACACGTTGGAGGTGGGGGGGACATTCGTAGGTCAGTCCCCCTGGTGGTCTAGGAGTGTGTTCGCAAAACCGAAAGCAAAAGGTAGTATCGGTGTTAAGGCGGGCTGTGTCGCCGGTTGGAGAACACGGAGCCATTTCCTCTGCCGCGAGAGTCTCTTCACCCGATAAAAGTCGACGGAAGCGTGAGTGTGTGTGTACGTGTATGTGTGTGGTGTGTGTGTGTATGTGTGTGTGTGTGTGTGTGTCCGTGCACAGCGAAACGAAACAAAAAAAGCGACAAAACGCGCGACAACGGACGAAGATCCTCTTCTAACGGACGACGAACGTGCCAGGCCTAGAAAGTTTATATAGAGAGCGTGTGTAAGTCCGTCGCGGTGCCAGGCGTGTGAATCCTAATGAAACCACGAAAGGCAACAAGGCGTGTGATAGAGAAAGAGAAAGAGAGACAATGATGATGATGCGTGTGATTCTCTGTGATTTTACGAGTGTTCGAACGGACGACGTTTACGCGGCGCTCAAGGAAGATTTACGGTGAAGAGGAGGGGGACAAAGTAACAGAAAGAGAACATAACCTATATATACATATATAATACGATTACACACTTTTGTTTTCTTTCATTTATAAAAAGGGACTAACCGCAGAGAAGGAGGTACACGATGTTTGTGGGGACGGAAAACGTTTGTTATTCAGTCCGTTAATGTGTTTCAACCCGCGTTGTTATCCGGTGAGAGCAAAAAAAATCTGTTGGTGATATCGTAGTGTGTGGGGGAGGCGTCAGAGGGAGTCGAAGAATCGGAACGAAGGCACAAGATGACGGCGCCCCGCAGTTGCAATCGTACGAAGCAGCGAAGAGGTGCTCGCGCATCTGGAAGGTCAAGAGGAATTCCCCCAGTTTCGGAACTAGCTTCTTTCGAATATAGCCGCCGGTTTATTTTCACGTTTAAAAACAACCGCAACGTTTTGAATCGCTTCGGGGGAGCGTGGCGGGGAACGCTGTAATGGTAAAAATTGTTGTTGTGCCGTAGAACAAACGGATGTGGAAACACGAGAATTGGTGTCGCAGCCTTTTTTGGTTTTGTTTTCGGAGAAGACCGTCCTGTGGAACGAGCACATCCGATCTACTGGAGCCAGGATGTAATGTAAAGGTAAATGAACCGTTTCGATTGGGGGGTATGATCAAGTTGTTCTAAATATGAGAAAGAAAGAGAGAAAGAGAGATTGAGCGAGAGAAAGAAAGAGAGAAAGTGAGAATAATATTGTAAAAGTCTAACCAAAGGCCCAAAGACCGTGTTTACTTGTTGAGTGTTCTTTGGGCTGCCACGACTAAAAAACAAAAGACGTCAATGAATGAAAGAAGAATAAAAAAGAAAACCAGTACATATTAAGGCCGGGCCGCGGGAGGAAGTACCTTTTTATCGAGGCGAAAGACGCGATGTACTATAAGAGACGAAAAAGCTATAAATATTATGTAATAAATTATTATTATTGTTACGATTATCATTGCAATGATTACTACATCCACTACCGCATAAAACTAGGGACAGAGTTAATACAACGTACATGAGAATAAACACACACGCAGGACACACGTACAGGACAGGTCACAGAGGGACACACAAGGGTGTGTTTACGCGCACGTGTCACTTACGCACAGTGGTCCAGAATCGAAATTTAGCAGCTCCGAATGGTCAAAATCATTTTCTATCGTTTCCCAAAAGCAATATTCACATCGATATACATATTATTACCAATATATATTATTACCAAAGGATAATTTGTTTCATGTATCACTGTTCTCCTTACATCCCATTCGTATCATCGATCTCAGTCAGGAATATAAAAACAATTTCCCACAAAATTCATACATTCACGAAGGATATCGAGAAACTGTTAAGCGAACGATGACGTCATCGAAAGAGGATCCCTAAAATTTACGAAACTTTTTAAAGAAGCTTGCTGGGCTGCTGAATTTCGATTCTGGACCACTGTGTGTTTTACGTGTGGTGGCGTGCACGCACGCGTATATATAAACACCGCGTATAAAAGTATTATGCATAGTGGTCGAATACCGTGTTGCAAGATATTATGTAATCTTTCGACTGTAACTTGCGTGGGAGGGCTGAAATACCGACAACAACACCAATATTATTACTTACGGGAGAGTGTGTCACGTGACCCATCCCAGCCCCCCCCCCCAAAAAAATCCACCCTCCTCCCCGGGGCTTCTTCTAAATTGGGTTTTGAAATCGGTTGGTACCTTTAGAGGCAACAAAAAAGCGGACACGTTCTCCGAAGTCAATTGACCAAACAGCTCCATTCGTCTAGCAGTGGTCGTGTTATTTTTGTAGCTGTTGAATGCATCCACTCTAGCGGTGACGATGATTCTTTGCTGATTCGAAAGTTTAACGTGACTGTTGAAGTTTCTAATATTTCTATTGTACTAGTAAGCGGATGGAGGTGGTGGTGCCTGCCCCCCCCCCCACGGTTCCGAATAATACATTTGCCTCGGGCTTTTGTGGCTCCTGAAATCGTGATCAACGCGCAGTTTCTCGTGAAATTAACGTAAAAGTCCTCGTTCTGACAATTACACCCACCAGATGATAAAAAAAAAATGATTTTCTTGAATTTAATTTTGAAAAGCAAATTTTTGGTCATTCGAGTCGTTAACCCTTAATCAAAGCATTCCGACTAGTAACAGCCGTCCATTCGATATATGGACCAGATGCTCGAAGGGTTGACAAAACATCGATTATTATTCTTGCACGTTTCCAGGGGCCACCGGTGCTCGGCTGGCTACTCAACAGAACGGAAGTCGCGTCTGTTAACAAAAATACTCTTCTTTACACGAATTCCCTGTAAGAGTCTAATTTTAATAGCAATGTCGCTTGTTACTTTGGACGTACACTCTTAACACTTTTCACCGATGACACATGTATATATATATATATATATATATGTATATGTGTATGTATATATATATA
>NW_015373944.1:1867804-1882828 GCF_001272555.1 Dufourea novaeangliae | reverse complement strand
CTGAATAGATAAATAAATAAATATATATATATATATAAATATATTATTAACTAACGATAATATTGTAATAGTGGCGAAAGGATGATTTGTTGCGTGCTAATGGGATGAGAACATCCCGCAAAAGAAACTGTAGAATACTCGTAGACCGCATGACCGACGTTTTTATAGATTAATCTATATACACACACACAGAAAGAGAGAGAGTGAGAGAGAGAGAGAAAAAAAAAACAAAGAAAAAAAGAAACCGGTCTAGGACTAATCTGCCAAGCAAGATGTATAATCGGGCCTAAAGGTGTAACGCGGTTTAACTAATTGAAAATCGGCGACACGACGAGAAAACGTAGATTATATCGTTACTGTAATTACCAGCCGGCGAGGCGGGGCGATGTACGACAGGAAGAGAGAGAGAGAGTGAGAGAGAGAGACGATTCATTTCGTTCTCGGATGTAGCTTTGTGCGGGGGCGGGGGAGGGGGTGGGCCCAGGGGGTGGAATGACACGTTGGTAACCGTTTTTAATATCACCGCTAACTAATAAACTACTATGTTCACCGCTATCTGTTAATATTGATAAAACGATCGAAACGCGATACGAGAATGCGAGAGAAAAAGAGAGAGAGTGCATAACGCGTTCCTGTTGAAATAAAACACGGGTGTGTGTGTGTGCGTGTGTCTGTATGGGTCCATACGTTTGCGTTTCGATCACGAATAACGAAAAAAGGTAACCCCCGTGCGCCTCCCCCCCCCCTCTCCCAACACCTCTGAGAACAAACACGAGGGACGAAAGATATTATACGTATACAAATTCGAAGATGAAAAATCGTGCAAACAATTCGAGTGCGCGTTACCGCTAAGCGACAACAGTGAGATGTAATTAAGTGAAAAACAAGAACGACAACCAAATGTTTAAAAAGAAAAAAAACTAGAAAAAGCAAAACACACAAAGGCGAGAATAGTTTTTTGTATTCAATAAGAAAGAGAAAGACAGATATAATAATAGGATATCGCGGATTTAGCTGGAACGGAACACATGGTATCGACTCGTTTACGGATCACGGTGAAAAAATGGATATACACTGTGTGGCATAACTATAAAACCACCCTAGAGTTTTGCAATTCTTATGTATTGCCGTTGAAATACAAACGAACCAAGTGTACCATGTCTGAAATTCTGTTGAGAGACCGTAATGTTTCTCTAGAAAAGGATAGATTATATTACCTAAAAAAAAGTGGTTCGTTTTCATTTTAACCATAATATACATAAGGATTGAAAATTTTAGGGTGGTTTTATAGTTATGTCACGCATATACAGGTTGTTCCGCTTAAAACAGGCGACGTAAATATAATTTCTGTCTGTTGTCCATTAGTCTGTGAACCATTTAAATTACGTAAAAAATATTTCTCGTATGTTCACAGATAAAGAAGATATTTAGGTGGCCTGTTTTAAACGGAACACCCTGTATATATATCCAGTTTCAAATAATATTCCTGAATTGATTGAAACGTTTGCACGACTGAAAACTGCTCTGTTCAATTCTGGGGTGTAAACTATAAAACTCTGAATGCCTATCATTAGACGAGGAAAATCCCTTTTGCTCGCAAGAGGAGAGATCATTTATCCGAGCCCTCCAATCTCGTAATTCACGGTTACCCTCTGAATGCCCTTTTCGAGCGCTGATTTGTTTCTCGGTTCGACGATTCCACCCCCCGTGACCCATATGATATCGTGGGCCACATATCATCTCTCCAGGTTCTTAATTGTTCTATCTTCATTAGTTTCTAAACTGAGAAAACTAAGTTTTACGTTTACGAAGGTTAATATTATAGAATCACGAAAGTAGTGATAATAATCAAACACACTATAATATTATTTACTGGATAACTATTTATTGCAATGTATTTAACAAAATTTTATCTGAACATAAATTCTGTATAGTTGTTAGTATTCGGAGATACAACTATTACGATAAAGAATCTTTCAAAGTTTTGGAGTTAACACTTACAAAGAAGAATATTTGTTGTTTTCTCCATTGAATTTTCTTTACATTATAAATAGAATTAGAACAGTTAAGGACTCGGGACGACGACATGGTTTTCCCGAGCCGGACTGTAACGTGTCCGCAACAAGCGTAAAGCTGCGTCTGCACTATGTAGCAAAACAGTGTTATATAACAAATTGTTGTATAACCTTGCTATACAACATATTTTTATAACTTGTTACAAGATTATACGTTTTGGACAAGTCTGTAACAACATTGCATAATATTTCGGGTCTCATTATTAATAATGGTATCACACACAATATAATTTTCTATATGTCACAAAAAATGTTATGTAACATCACGTTATGTAACATTTCTCTTCCTGTTTTTCTAACAAGTATTATAATATTGTTATATAACCTGTTATGCTATATAGTGTAGAAGTAGCTTAAACAACCGAACCTCCGTTTCCGGTTTCAAGGATCGATAACCGCGACGTAAAGAAACGATCGATAAAAACGAACGAGAAATTACGCGACTGTCCAATGCCAATGTAGATGCTAAGCTTCGTTAGACAATTAAAAACACTTGACAAGCGTTTCTCGGTGATCTCTACAGGGTGACACACAAGACTGGTTTTAGCGACAGCGTCTCCTAGACCCTAAGTAACGTACAGAATTTTACGCTCTGTGATCCAAATTGAGATCTCGATTTGATTTCTTCTATCCGAGGGGGTGGGCGTTCGTTTCCGTCCATCCGCGCGACCACGGACGAAAGACGTTTTCGCGGATCCAATGCGTCAATACTTGGCATGCCTAACGAGAAAAAAACAAATGAGTCGAAGAATCTTATGTTTTTATTTTTGATGTTGACTTTGAACGAGCCTTCTGAAAGAAAACAGTATACGCGAAAGCCGGTGTCAACCGCTGAATAGGATTTTTTTTTAATCCCTTCGTAGGCAAATATATTTTCTCATAGCCCGCAGGTAAACTGGATCATTTCTGTCCAAGCCTAATTTTTGTAATGTTTTTTGACCTTCAAAAAGATGTGAGAAAATACTGGAATACTTATCAAAGTCTCTATTACATTATATAGTCGTTCGTTAATTCAAATGTAAAAAACTTTTTTCGATTAAAATAAAAATTCGACGGGCAGTCGAGTGGAAATGAAATTTTGCCAGGGTCGTCAACGACCCACATTGTCTACGGAGGATTAACGGTGGATCGCGGAACATTTATGCGAATTCGTAGTTTCAGGCACTGATTTTTCAATATGAATATTGAATAGAATTTCCTTCCACAGGATATTTTATCTTTTATCATCGAGAATATTTGAATATCGTCAATCTTTACGGTAGTCTTTGTACCGCTGTGTTTTTCAAGTGACGAGAAAGTGTCACCAGACGCGGATATACTTGTGTGAATTTGAAATTTTCTGGTTGATTCACTCGAGTCTGTTATTGTTTGTCCACTCAGCGGTCCTCCGAATTACAAACGGTAGGAAATCTACGATTTATCGATCTCACAGACGAACAGAAAAACGGTATAGGGTCGCGAGATTATCATCGTCGGTGGTCGTGGATGGTTCAAGAGGCAGCAAGTGATTAAAACAACGAAATCGAGGATATTAACCGTCACCGCGACAGATACCAATACACGCTGATTGCCTTGTAGGTCTCATGCAGGTTACTCTACTAGATTAGCAATTGTCTTCTCGCGGTTTTCTATCTGAATGCTTCGCCAACGGGTCGCGTTTAACAACAACACGGGCTTTCCCCTTTTACATTGGACTCTTACGATATTGCCGCGGCTGGGGCTATAGAAGAGTAAAATCCTCGGAAACGGCAGTACGTCAAGAGCCCCCATTGGTGGCAACGGCGTACGCAACGGGTGCCCGTGAAAGTATGTGTGCAGGGGAAGTGCCTTGCGTGTCAATATACCAAGCGGCAATATCGTAAGAGTCCACTGTATTTTCGTTAATACATAAAAGTTTCCTTTCCCAGAAACTTCCGAATGTACAACAAATCGGTAGTTGGGACAGGCAAGTATGCGTAACAACACGCATTCTCGAAGAAAATGCGTTCTTGTTACGCATTGACTTATACTGTAGGTTAATTATTATTCATATTTGTTGGTGTACGAAACTGTTTTTTTTTTGCCCGAAATTCATTAATATTGCATTTCAATGTATGGAAGTCAAGATACTTTTTGAAATGCTCTTTCTATACACGCGTGGAACCGGTGCTTATCTGTTGTGAACCAAAATGGCGTCGTATCCGACCTCGTCGGCGAAGCGTTATTCACGTTCACTGTGGATTCACTTGACAGTGCGCAGCTGACGTCAATCACCATCGGGAATTGCTATACCTACTCTGTACGTTTAATTAACAATCGATTTTCCATTTAACCGTTTTACGACGAACGTATCTGGGTACATACGTCGAACCGCAGCTAATTCTATGGATCGTAGAAATTCTTAACTCTTACGAACTCTCGATTGTCTTTTGTTTATCTTTTTCTTTTTTAACGTGGATAATTTTGATTCTCGATATAGCGAATCGAACGCGAATTCAACCGTGTACTCGTACTTCGTGAGATGATCCAGTAGTGTGGCACCAAGTAGAAGTCATCCCTCGTCATGCAAGAAACCTGCGTAGCGACGCCTTGTAAAGAAACAAAAACAAAAATATAAGAGAGCGAGAGAGAGGGAGAGAACGTGAGTGCGCGCGAAAGAGAGAGAGAGAGAGGGAGAGAAAGTAACATTACCCTAGCGTCAATTTTCTACGAAAGAGTTTTCTACAAAATTCACACCATAAGCGTGTATATATCTTGTTACATCGCGCTTATCGTATGAATCTGTATGTATGCCTATGCAAGCGCTGGTACGAATCTCTTGACGTTTTTCTATTAGACATCGTTCGCTAAATTTGTTACCAAATGTTCAAATGACCGGCTTGTGAAACCGGTCGCTCGATGTGAATCGCGAAAGACACAGAAAGAGAGGGAGAGAGAGAGGGTGTTGTGCAGCCTCGAAAGCAAGCATTAAGTAGAGGGCGAATAAAGAATTAAATTCGTAGACGCTTCGTTCGAGACGCAGTAATAAAATTGTAAAACGAATAAACGTAAAAAAAAAAAAAAAAAAAAAAAAAAAAAAAAAAAGAAAGGAAAACCTAAAGCGAAGCAATTTGATAACACTATCGTTCAATTATATTTTCGAGTTCTGTCGCCGTCGGTGCGCTTCTCTCGGCTTTCCCGCGTTCCGCGTCACGTGACCCCCGCCACCGGCGGCCATCTTGCGAACTCAAGACGGACTCGCGGCTCTGGAACTTTCCTATTAAAAAAAGGAAGAAAAAAACAAAAAAAAAACAATTGTCCGTTTTCACTTCTTTGTACGTACACGATGGGAATCCGACCGCGTGAATCTCGTCGATCGAACCGCGGCCCCCGGGAACGTCGAGATCCACCGATCACACACACACAGACACACACACACACACACACACACAGTTCCCCAAGTATTCTTATCGGTTCTGGTAAGAATAGTCATGTGGTTGTCATCCAAAAAGCGTTTACACATTGCGTATCACAATGATTGATATGTACATCCGTTCAATTGCGTACTCGTCTGCACGAAGTTGTTCACTTATGTGTGTGTGCGTGTGCGTGTATATGTGTGTATGTGTGTGTGTGCGTTGTAGTCTGTCGGTAGAAAACGTTCGAGTGAACAACTCGCGTTTGGGTAGCGATTCGTTCTGGCACGATCTCGATTTCTCAGTTCTCCGACACACAGGGGTCGAATACTGTGTTTTGGCACACGTTGCTTTTTGGTTCACGATATACAGCTTCGATAGGATTGTCGTGTTGCTGGGACAGTTATGAAGTTAGCAGGGATATCGATTGTAATCTATTACCGATCTTTTAATGTACTAATTTCACACTCGATTAGACGCGTGATAACATTTCATCGGTCGGCTCCGCGTGTATACATATATTGGTTCTGCATCGGTTCTACGTCGATTTTCTTGTTCTTTCGTCAAGTACAATATAACACTGACATTAATTACCGATCACCGCATGATTTAACACCAGTCTAATTCGAATTCATTAGGCGCACAAGTAATTTCGCTTTTTCGTCGTTTTATTTGTTAATATTGTTAAGTACAAATCGAGTATCGATGCTGCGTACTCGACTCACAACTATCCTTAAGAGCTCATTAACCGTGATTAGGTTTGAAATGATTAACCCTTTAATGCCCAGCTGTTGCGCGGGTGCAATATTCATTTTAAAAGTGTGTTACATTCTGTCGTTGGTTAATATTTAATCTTCGTTAAAAGTGAATAAAAAAAGGAAAAAAAAACGAAGCGAGATAGGTCTGTGTAATATTGATATTTTAGACTTCAAAGTAACAGGATATAACATATATACAGGGTGAGCCAATAAGAAGTACTATCTAAAATAACTCCTTACTTATTGATTGTATCACAAAACATTTTAATGAATTATGTAGTATTTTAAGGGATGCATTGGTTGGATTTGAATTTTTTATATCTTCTTTTTTTTCTGGGATATTAAGGTGAACTTGAATTTTGTTAAGGGCAGTGCATCTTTTTTTTAATGCCACGCTGTTACCAATAGAAGGACGAATTCAACGACCTATAACATAATAGTATTTAAGAAAAGTTGCATTGACCTTGAAAAAATTCAAGGTCATCTTGATATCTATACAATATATTATATACAATGAAATCACATTATACCCATCCGATGCGTTCTTTAAAATGCTACATAATTCATTAAAACGTTTTTTGATACAACTAATAGATAATGAATTCTTTTAGATAGTATTTCTTATTGACTCACCCTGTATATCAGTCTCATAATTTTGAAGTAACAATTTAAAAGTCTGGGCGTTAAAGGGTCAAATCCGACACCGTGTTCCGTATGAAATATCTTCATCGTGAGTCTCGCGAATTGTTCCATTCGCTTTTTTTTTCGGCCACGGAATTTCTGCGAGTGTGACTCATCCGGGTCCATTCTCTGACGGAATTGATCACGGACACACGTTAACGTGTACTTTAGAACTAGCTTCTAGAGGGTAAATATCATCCGACAATGCTTACGATGAGAAGGGGATTGTGTTGAAACGCAAGAAATAAAAATCTCTTTGTATCTTTACGATTCGACTACTTATTGAACCATTCTGGGTGCTTTCCGTACATCGTACTTTAATTTCCCAGTCACGACACACGGTTGTTCGTGTCTTGATTTTACGCAGAACCGATCCAGAGACCAGAGTTAGAGCCGACTCGAAACCGATTTTTCGATAGGTGAACACCGAAACAACCTCCGAACGTAAATGGACAGAACTTTCTTTCACGCTGAACAAGGATACTATAATAGTAATAACTATAATAGTTTCATTCTCGGTCCACCAAGTTAAAAATTGGTTATTAAACCAACGGTTTCCACCAAGAACCGTTTGGGTGTGTCGGTCAGCTTTTTCGGAACGCGGTTTTTGATACATCTGAGAATTCTCCGCCTGAACAAACTACCATATGACCATATGTGATCTCCTGTTACACAGAGAAAAGAAGGTTTGCGGTATATACAGGGTGAATCAATAAGAACTACTATCTAAAATAACTCTTTATCTATTGATTGTATCAGAAAACATTTTATTGAATTGTGTAGCATTTAAAGGGACGCATCGGATGGATACAGTTTGATTTCTTTTATATCTTATTCCTTTTGAGATATCAAGATGACTTTGAGTTTTTTTTAATATCAATACATCTGTTTTTTAATACCACGTTGTTGTCGATGGAAAGACGAATTGACAAGATAGTATTAAAAGAAAGATGCATTAACTGTAAAAAACTTAAGGTCACCTTGATATCTAAAAAAAAAATATCAAATTGTATCCATCCGATCCGTCCCTTAAAATGCTATACAACTTATTAAAACGTTATTTCATATAACTAATAGGTAATTTGTTATTTTAGATAGTAGTTCCTATTGGCTCACCCTGTATATACGCGACGAGACTCAGCTAGACTGCCCTCTGTGGTTGCTGGACAACGATCTCTTTTTTTTTTTCTTTCTTCGATTCTTTCTCCATTCGCGACAAGCAATCGACAATTCGATCTGTACAGACGTTCGTACGAGCTTTTAGCAAGGTCACATTGTACCGCGACAACGTGAACACACGATAGAGTATATATTATTCCGTAGGGTTAACTAACGTTCTAGCATTGTCGCAAGACGATCGGCGAAGACAAACAGGTGGCCGGAAGTAGATGGCTGTCGAATTTTCACCTGGCCAATCCATCGACCTTCTTGTTAACGCGTTGACTGCCATCCCCCCGGAACTTTTACCGTTTTGGTCAATATCGCGATCGAGCACGTTTCGAAAATTCTTACCGATCAACCCTTCGTGGTAGGAATCCGCAAGATGGCGTTCGCTCTACTACCGATTGCAATTGTTTATGTTCACGGAAACGTGTCTTTTAGTTTTCCTCTGTGTGAAAAGACGATTGACATATTTCGTGGACCATGAGTTATCAAAAGTATTTCGAAAAATTATCGATTGACTGCGAATCGTTTATACGTATTTACGAGTTTGAGCAGTGATATCTGCGGCCAGTGATGCATACGACACTGGCGTCGTATATACGCGTGGCACTCCAATTTCCAGGTCGATATACTTTGTTTGATAATAGCAGAAAGTGTTTTCCAATGTTCACCTGTATCTTGTGTTATTCATTATCTCTATTTTATGTGTTCGTCGATATCCAATCGAGAAAGAACATTCCACGTGAAGGGAACAAATTGGAGGTCTCTGTGAATTATAAACGTGTTGAAAGTGATTTCATCGCGACTGTCGTGTTAGTTTTTCTCTGGAAGACAAGGCAAACAATTATCGGGTTACGGAGGGTTAATGGCGACAGGTGCGACACCATCGATGGCGGTCAACGCGTTAAACGACACAAAAAGAAAGGAAATAAAAAACACTATTGTTCGCCAGAGTGTTCCGGCGCGCTTTGGGCGATAGCTGTCCGCTAACCACAGAACCTATATTAGACACGTGTATTCACGTGCATGTAAGTTGTATACGCGCGCGTGTGTACAGTGATACACTTCGTTTAGGCCAGCTCGTGGCTCGAGCAAAGTATCTGTGTACAGAGTGTAGACGTCTGAAACAGGTCACCAGAGTAACTCGTCGTCCGCCGTTGGCGATAGAAAATACAAATCCATCGGATTAATCTTGTTTGGTCTCAAGAGGTAGAAATAATCTGACGTCGACAGTTATTTTTGTTAGGTGCTGGTGTTAGGTATAAACCGATACCGTTAAGGTATCGATACTTTTACTCATAACTTGTATCGCAATAAAGTATCGATATCTACTTGTATCGAAGGAAAACGAATACAAAGTTCTTTTTTATTAATATAGTATATTTTAACCAGAGTTGAGAAGAAGTTTATTCGAATAATACATAGTGAAAAGCTTCAGTATCTAAGGAGGTCATCCTGAGCTTTAAACAGTTAATGATATTAAATAATTCTTTGCGAAACTCATTCAAGAAGAAGTATTATTTTGTTAGAAACATTGAAAATTTCCATGTTTAAACGATGAAAAATGATGAAGTACTTCTTTTTATCTTACTAATGAACATTCATTAACGAAGATATATTTTCTTAACGTGCTCTCTATCGCGAGCAGTAGCCGAGTTATTCAGGTGTTCAGCTGGTGTTGGCCCGTTTCAGATGCCACCACTTTGTATAAACACGCGTAACTCCGGGACGTGAACTCGGACCGAAGGGTTTAATTGAAACTTCTACCGTCTGCAACTTAGTATACTACACACATTCACGCATACACACAGACAAAATGAAAGTCTTCATTCGTTACGTCAGAGTAATACAAACGGAACAATAGAGAAAAAACACACACACACACAACAGAACATGAAATAAAAAATGGTGGCGGACAATTTCTTGTGTCGAAAGAAATTTACAAAAAAAAAGGAGGGAGAACCTGCGATAAAACAGAAGATAAAGAATAACGAGAGACGAAATAAGAAAAAACGGATTAACTGTGACGGAAACATGTACACCTTATGTACATCCTACTTCTTATTTTTGATTTTCTCTAGCCAGGCGGTTAAAATGTATATTCTATCGAACCGCTATATAAAAGAAACCCTGAAAATCGAGAGAAAGAAAAACAAATATAACACAGACGTACACAACAGATAACCGATCTAATACGAGCATAAGTAAAAAAAAAGAACGTTTGCATGCGAATTCTAGAGAATCAAAACAATTTTAGTGGCCCATGATTTATAAAGGCGCAATCGAATCTTATACGTGACGATGAAGCAAATACACACGTATATATATATACACACACACACACACACACATACACGAACACAGAGAAGCAGCAGATTAGATTCTTTTTCTAACGAGCGAATACATCTGTTTGTTTTCAAAGTGATTCGACACGTAGCTGGCTAATAATTAGAAGTTACCGATAACTGGCCGATATACTTTTATAAACTGTAAAAAAAATGAAGAACGAAGCGGAAAACTTCAGACGAAAAAACAAAAAATAGAGGTACACGGAAAATGGGGGATAGATAAAAAAAATGAAGACAGAGAACTAAGTATTCACGCGCGTTTAGACATCAGCACTTTTAAAATATACTTGCCATAACGAATGCCTTAGCAGAAAAAAAAGAGAGTGAGAGAAATTTTGCGCATGTGTGCGTGTATGTGTGTGTGCGTGAGTGAGAGAGCGATAGATGAAAAAGAGAGAAGGATGAATAACATTACTGTACATTGAGGGTACGGAGTCTCGAGAATGGTAAAATAATATTTAAGTAATAATTTAAGTACACGCGATGTCATTATACAAACAAGACAGATAAGAAAATTATAATAAATCGACAGGTGAGCCAAAAGCCAATTGCACACATGAAAGATACATTAGTAGCGAAGAGAGAAAGAGGGAGAGAGAGTGAGAGGTAGTAAGAGTGAGGAAGACATAAGTATACCGTACGTTTAGACGAGAATAAAACAATAAAGGAAATGCAAAGTGAATGAAAAGAGATTGCGCGAGAACCGTTCTATCTGTATAAAATGTACACCCGTGAATCCGTTGCTCCTTGTATATTTTATACATTTATCACGTGTATTGTTTGAACGAAAAAAGAAAAAAAAAAGAAAAACAAAGAAAGAAGAAATAAACACGCGAGTGGTTGTAACGATTAATCCGAATGATGTAATATGTACACCGTGGAGAATGGAAAAGAAATCACCAGGAACGTATTAAAAAAAAAATACAAAAAGTGTACGTGAAACCTCTCAGAAGCGCACTAAAAATAAAAAGAAAAACCAAGTACGAGATGACGATGCAAAGTGAGAATATAATTATTAAATGTATATCTAGATTAAGAATATGAATTTATTAGGGGACGAGAAAGAACGATCATTACTCGTGCACATAACACACACACTCGCACACATACATCGTTGGCAATATTCGACTTCGCCCGTCCATTTAGTTTCTAGATCCACAAAACACACACACACACACATACACGTCTCCACGATTGACCTTTTCGAGCCAGCATCGAATAGGTCAGAGGAAAGGAAAAAGAAAAAGAAAGACGATTGAAATAATTTTGCGCCTGTAATTCTTGTTAATCTGTCGTTGAACACGTTGACACAATTTAGTCGAAGTGTTTTCTTTTCGAGCAGAGAATAATTATAATATTTTAAAATATATCATTGTTTATGTTTAACGGCACACTTCCAACTATATATCCGTGTACATTTTCTGGATCGGGGTCCGGTTCGTTCAATCATTCATCATTTTTGTGTCTGTCGCGACCACCTACGGTTTTATAGTCATGGACGGACAAGATATACACAAGGAACTCGTAAAATTAGCTGCTCTCTGAGATGAATGTATCGTTCGCCAGGTGAGTTATAACTAGGCTATATAACCTGGACACCGCTAGTAAATAGCAGTCCAGTTTAGACGTTGAAGCAAGACAAACTGGGGAAAACACAGGATGTCCCGTAGCCGGTCGTTCAAGAGGAAAAAGTGATACAGGTTATTGATAAAAATGGCGGACGCTCTTTTCTGTTTTCCTATTTTCAGTCTCTATCAGTTTCCTTCATTTGTAATTAAATCGAACCCCAAATTACTGATCAATTTCTGTTGCCGTGGTAATTTATATTGTGAAACATTGTAGCTGTTAGTTGATTCAGCATTACATGTATGCATATAGTATCCATATACGCCCTTCTCTGATGTAATATTTTTGATGAGACGCACTCGAGACCTATGCTTTTAATTACATATTCGAAGGT
This sequence comes from Dufourea novaeangliae, assembly GCF_001272555.1. Lineage (NCBI taxonomy): Eukaryota > Metazoa > Arthropoda > Insecta > Hymenoptera > Halictidae > Dufourea > Dufourea novaeangliae. The sequence continues at coordinate 1,870,468 of NW_015373944.1, read as the reverse complement.
ATTATTACTAATAAACAATTGCACGATAGAGGAGAACATCTTTACACATATTTAAAGCGGTACCAGATTTCTGTTAGAACCCGCGTTTTCGGTTCGAGTTTGAATTGAAATTTGAATTTCGACTATCGATTGCTGACTCTTGTATTCTCGTATCATTCGAGAGAACGATGTTAAATAAAAACATAAACGATGAGGGAGAGTCATCCAGTTCGGCGGATGAAATATCAAGGGACGCATTGAAGGAAGCGACGGATCATGAATTTTTGAAAGATACTTATTTTTCCACAATGAAATCCAATGATTCCAAAAATTCTGAGGACAAAACTCGTACGTACTATAACCTTACTTTTGTGTCTTGTTCTAACCTTTATTTTCAAATAAAACTTTAAATTTGTTGGATGAAGCACAAATAATTAACTGATTAAAAGATATTATTTCACGTTTATGACTTATTTTCTCATGTGGTATTAACACCTTTCAAGTTATATTATCATTTTCTTTTTATGTTGTGTATTTTTTAGGTAATTCGGCATACGTAGAGAATATAATAAAGCCCAAATCATTAAGACAAGATTTAAAGCAAAAAGAATGTTTTGATAACTTTGGAGTGAGTCCATCGTTCCAGAATTATGTTGCAAAGAAGCTGGATGAAATAATAGAGAAGTAATATTGATTTCATAATAATTATATTAACTAATGTTTTTTATATAATCAAACTTCTTTAGGTCTGTTAAACTAAAAAGTAGAAAGCATAATTCATTCACAAACAATGAGGGGAATGTAGACAATTCTGGCATAAAGCTTCTTAGCTCTTCAGCAGACTTTTTAACAGCTGAAGAAGAAATTGAGAAACCACAGAAAAGAAGAAGGACTGAAGTAGCAATAGATGAAAAAGCTACATTATTGAAATGCAAAGAAGTTGCAGTGGATCCTGAGAAGATATTGTCAAAAACAGATACTAAAGCTTGGACAAGCAAACGAAAGGAACCTGAGTTCAAATATAAACGATTAAAGAATGGTACTTTAGTTGAACAAACCTAGCATTAGATTTGACATTGTATAGGTTTAATAACTGTTTTTTTTTAAATTTAGGAATAAACGATTTTATATAGAAACCATGATTGTAGTCGAGAATGTATTATTCTTTTATGAATATACAGTATATTTATCATGAAACACCTATGAAACGCATTAATTTATTATTTATATACGCAGAATTTTAAAATCAAGTTTTAAAAATCAATATTATGGATTATTGCTTCAGGTGTTTTAAATGAATATGCTAGAAATTTCATACATATAAGTACGACAGAGATAGATAGAGAGAGAATATGTGTTTTATCTTATTTTAGTATTCGAGAAATTACACACACGCACAGATGCTGTGCACGCCTTACAGTATTATACGCAAAAACTTACCTGAAAACTGTATACTGTGAGCAGTTATAACATAACAAAACCCTAAACAGTTTACTGTGAGCAGAAAGACAATATAGACAGAATATTCTTTTCAAATGATTTGACTAAAGTCTGTGGAAAATGTAGAAAGGCAGAAAGTGAGTCAGAAGTGGCAACTGAATGGGAAGGAGAGCAGGGAGATTCAAGAAGAAAGAGGAAAATCAGAAAAGTTATTTATGACAGGGATGATTCTGAGAATGATGAACAACAGGTGCAAATGAAATATCCTGTCCCTCCAAAAAAAAACTTTGTGTTACTGGTATTTACATAAGTTTCAACTATACTGTTTTATAATGTTAGATTTACAAGTTCTCATAATTTTTTTTTGTAATAGTTACTCAAACACCCAGATTTCATTCTACAACCTCTACTCCAAAAGTTTTGTTCGACCAGTAGGTATTGGTAAGTGCCAGTCATTAACCAAAAATAATAAGAAATTAAACATTTCTTTTATTCACTGGTTTTCAAAACTGTTTTCGTTTGTTTTTCTTGTTGTAAAATTAACTTTCATGTGTTATTTTTAAAATTTTCCTAAAAAAACAATCATCCAAATTCCAACAGATCACCTGTGAAGTTTGCTACACCAAATAGTAGGTAGTTAATATATGTACTATCAAATACTATTGTGTTTTTCTATTTTGCTAGTATCTTTTTACTTTAGGTAATTTCTAAATATATATGTGTATACATACAGTTTTTAATGTTCTGAATACACAGTGCATTATGTTATAGATTCTTTTTAGTAAATATGTCTGTAACTTATGAACTGATACATAATTATTTTTAGGTCCATTGAGAGTCCCTCTCATATCAACAAACCCATTGCAGGAGCAAGTTGCCTTATGCAAAGTGAACTAAGTAATTATTTATGAAACCTGTTGTTATGTGTAAATTAGCTGAAAATAAAATACTTTTATAATACATATATAAATTGGATTTCATTTCAAGTTAACTATTAGCATGTGAAAGAAATAATCCTAACAAAGACGTTTTGTGAAAATAGAGTCAAGGGACAGAAGCTTGGAAATAACTTATAATAATTATTTGTAATAATTAGATACATATATAAATTGTAAAGGTAACTTTGCTGGTATCATCGTAAATAAACGAGAGCCGCAGAGCGGGCCGCGGTATCGGTGCTCTCCGTCGGTGCCGACGCGTGCCGACGCGTGCCGAACGATGCCGGAGATGGCCGGAGCAGGCGAC